>NC_082729.1:24262670-24495170 GCF_030144855.1 Hypanus sabinus | reverse complement strand
ATGTGTTAGCGTGGGTAATGTACTTGATGAATGGGGTGATGGAGTTAACCAACCACTCTCTTCCCCTAAATGGTGAGCCAAGATAGGAATGTGAGCAGCTCAGTGTACTGACTACCATTAGCCCAAACAAGTGTCCCCAGTATGGATTTTGCTCCCAGTACAGACAGTACAGGCCCTTTGGCCCACCATATTGTGATGACTACACCAAGATCAACCTAACTCTCTCACCTATACAGTCCTCCAATTTCCTTTCATCTATGTACCTCTCTTACGACTTTCTTAAATGCTCCTAATTTATCCACCTCCAGCACCACCCCCGGCAGGGAGTTCCACGCACCCACTTAGCAGAGGTACAACATTACCACCCAGCTCGTGAACTGAAAAATCTTCACCCGACGGTACACCTCCCGACTCCTCTTCTGGGACTTCCTTCCACAGACAAAGTTATTCCATGTTATATTAGCCATTTCCGCCCTGTGAAAAGGTCTTTCGATGTCCACTGTATCTAGGCCTCTTATTATCTTGTACACCTCTATCAAGTCACTGCTTATTCTCCACCTCTCTGAAGATATAAACCCTAGCCTGTTCAACCTATGCTCATGAGACATGTTTTCTCATTCAGAAGCCAGCCTCTGAACCCTTTCTAAAGCTTTGTATTCTTCCAACTGTGAGGCGACAAGAATTATTTCCCAGAACACCAAGTATGGTCTTAATTTCCGTGTGGAACTTTAACTAAAAGCCCAAACTGACTCAGGCCAGCACATTACCTGCCTTCTTAAGATTCATTTCACTGACTATTTAGGATAGAAATTTGAATTTAGAGTGGGTGCACAAATGTCTGGAACTGTGTGGCGCACTGGCATACTTAATCCTTTGTTGTATCAGGATAATACTAATAGTTAGTTCTGTGGCTCCATGAAATAGATTATGTGAACATTGATTATGAAATGGCAGATGATTGGCAAGCTTCCACTTCATCTGCTCACAGTAGAATGTTTCCGGCTGTCTTCTTTACTCTGCAGAAACACTGAGTTTCAAAAGTAAATTTAATATCCTTGTCAATGCTGAAGGAAATTACTTGGACTTGGTTCGCTATCTTCCCACTATGGTTGTGTTGCCGGCTGTGCCAGAAAAGAGCAGAACATGTACTTTTCTTGCTGCTGCTATTAGGAAGAAGTACAGGAGCCTCAGAACTGACACCACCGTATTCAGGATTAACTATTATCCCATCAACCATCAGGCTGTTGAATCAGTGGTAATAGTTTCACCTGCCCCATCACTGAAATGTTCCCACACCAATGGACTCGCTGTCCAGGACTCTTCATCTCATATTCTTGATATTTATTGCTTATTTATTTCTTGTTTTTTTTTTCTTCTCTATTTGCACAGTTCGTTCTGTTTTACAGACAGGTTGTCTGTCCACCCTGTTGGATGCGGTCTTCCATTGATTCATTTATGGTTGTTGGATTTGCCAAGCATGCTCACAAGAAATCAAATCTCAGAGCTGTATATTGTGAAATATATGTGCTTTGATAATAAATTTAATTTGAACTTTAGAACTTTGAAAAAAAATCACTGAAGTGGAATAAAAGATATTAATAATCATCCAGTGCAAATTAAATTTAAAATATATATATTTTTTTTCGTTCTTTTAGAAATCGGTGATCTCTATCTGTACTCCGAGAAACCAGCTGTTTTCTGGGAGGTAAACACTTTGACCTGATTCGCCAGCGGCTTTTTCCCACCGGCCATAATTGTCACGTTGCAGAAAGAGCAATTAGCCTGTCAGTGGCAAAGTTAACTACTCACACCTCTCATTTGGTCAAGAATGGCGATTTCAGGTGCTCCACTACACATGCATCCAGTCAGCAAATGGTGACGTATACTCCTGTAGAGTGTTCCGCTATATCAACAAAGAGGAAAAAGTAATTTACTGGGGTAAGATAATTTCACCACGCTAAACATTTACTGAGTTTGTCTACAGGAACATGAACCATAGGGTTGTATATGGTAATGTATATGTACTTTGATAATACAATTACTTTTTGAACTTTGAAATGCTCTGGGGTAAATGATACAGGGCAGCACAGTAGCATAGTGGTTAGCGCAGTGCCTTACAACACCAACTAAAATCCGGGTTCGATTGCTGCCTGTAATGAGTTTGTATGTTTTCTCCGTGACTGCATAAGTTTTGTCAAAGTGTTCTGTTTTCCTCCCACATTCCTAAGATTGGGTTAAAGATACTGAGTTGTGGGTTTGCTCTGTTGACCTCGGCAGAATTTCAGTATTTGCGGTCTGCCCTCAGCATTGTCCTCACTCTTATGATTTGATGCATTTCTCTGTATGTTTTGATCTTTCAATGTACACATGGAAAATAAAGCTAATCTCTGAAATCGGGCTCATTGCCGGCAGTGCTGACTGACAGTCGTTTCCAGTGGAAGTGTTGTTGAGATCAGGAGCTTAGCAAATAAAAGAACAAGCTTCCCTTTGCACATTTCAGCTAACCTTGTACCACTCCAACCGAAGCTGGAGCCTAGCAATAGATTCACTAATGAGGGGTAGTGTTGAAGTACTGCACCCTGGACAAGATTGGTCTTAACTCTGCTGTTGCTCTGTTAGGTCGCTGAGTGGAAAAGCATCCAAGCTTCCTGCTTGCATTCAGTATCCAGTAGTCCCCAGTGGAAAGTGGAGGATGCAACGTGACTATTTGGGCTATATGTTGATCAGCCCCATTACTCATGTTGCTTTTTTTTTAGTGATACAGCTCGGAAAGGGCCGTTCCAGCCGCTCTGCTCAGCAACTCCGAATTTTTACCTCATGGACAATTTACAACAACCAATTAACTTACCAACTGGAACGTCATTGGACTGTGGGAGTAAACCGGAGCAACTGGAGGAAACCCAATCCGTCATAGGGAGAACATTCAAACTACTTGCAGATAGCTGCAGGAATTCAACACGGTCACAGATATTACAAAGTGCTGAACCAACCTCTGCATTACTGTGCCATTGTTAGTTAACAGCCATTTAATCATGAAGTCATAAAAAAGTACAGGAGAGAGGCAGGACCATTGCCCATCTAATCTGCCCACTCCCCTTGACAGTAGACCTACCAGCCATATACCTTTCCAAACTTCTTTTAAACGTTGAAATCGAGCTCGCATCAACCACTTCTGCTGGGAGCTTGTTCTACGCTCTTACAGCTGGCTGAGTGTAGGAGTTTCCCCTCATTTTCCTTTTTTACCCTTTATCCATGAGTTCCGGTTGTAGTCCCACCCAACTTCTGAAAAAAGCCTGCTTGCGTTTTTACCAGCTATACCTGTTGAAAAGTATATTGAGCCAAGAATAAGGAACACAAGAATCGCAAGAGGACAATTTACTTCTGGTAACTCATCTTTGTTCAAGCTTTTTTTAAAAACAAGTTTCTTTTTCAAAAACAATTATGCGCTTGTTCACAGAACCGGAAGGGCAAAGTAATGCTGAACAACTGGATACAAGCCCCCTTGCTGTTTTGATCTGTGGGCTGATTATAGGAAGACTTGGTACAACAGCTGTATTCTACTTGTGTTTGTCTTTGCTACTGGCTGGCTGGCTGGGGCTCTTTGATAATCCGGACCAATATTCATTCACAATGAAAAATAATCTCTGCAATATTTCCCATCGGTCTGTACATTGCTTTGTTGTAGTTTTGTGCACTCAGATTTGTAATTCATCATTCTCTTCCAGCTTAGGGTATGGATTTCAAATAACGCTTTTTAATTGCGATACTCTTTAGTCCATCTGTCCGTCGTCCATTTTAATATACCGTCTGCTGAATGCCACAGCTATCTCCTTCAGATAGATAAGATAACAGGTAGGTCGGGTCATAAAACGAATGGCAAATTTGCCTTCCTACATCAAAGTATTGAGTAAAGTAGTTGGGATGTTGTGGTGAAATTGCACAAGACATTGGTGAAGCATGATTTGGAGTATTCTGCACAGTTCAAATCACCAACCTGCAGGAAAGATATCAATAAAACTGAAAGAATGCAAAGAAAACTTACGTTGCAGGAAGTTGCAGACCTGAATTAGAAAGGAAAGTTGAATAGGTTAAGACCGTATTCCCTGTAGCATAGAAGGCCAAAGGAGTATTGATAGAGGAGTACAAAGTTATGAGGGGTGTAGATGAGATAATTGGAATCAGTCCTTTTCCACTGAGAACGAGAGGTTATAGCTTAAGGGCGGAAGTGGAATGTTTAAGGTAAAGTTCTTCATACAGCGGGTGGTGAGAATGTAGTTGGAACAAGCTGCCAAGGGAAGTGGGGGATGTTGGTTTGGTTTCAGCATTTAAGAGAAATTTGGATAAATATGAGTGGGAATGGTATGGAGGGCTATCGAACAGGTTTGGTTTGATGGGACTAGATAATAATAGTTCATCATAGACTAGATGGCAAAGGAGCCTTTTTCTGTGCTGCATTGATCTGACACATCTGCTTCTTCAACCATTCTGCATCTCTGTTAGGGAATTAATTTGCTATGGAAATTCAATTCAAGTTGGTCACAAATACATTGGACATGGATTTTGGAATGACTAGGGAATACCCTTATTCACGAATAAGGTAGAATGACTCGCTAATTGTTAATTATCAAGTCTTCCAAATGACAATTGTCATAGCTTTTTTTATACATACACACAGAAAGTCAACTACATCAATCAACGTTTTAGAAACATCAATCCTGTGTGTCTTATCAATTTCGATGAAAATGCTAGAGATAGCTTCTTGTCTGCAAACAGCTGAGAGATGTGTTATTAAACATTCTTGAAACTAAGATGGATTATTGCAAGTTTGCTGAGAGCCCAGGCTGAATGCTGAATCTTTATTCACGATATATAGAAGGTTAAATCCAGTAAATTGTTAAAATTAGAAAGGATTAGTTTGTTTTTATATGTTAATATCTGACAAATGATGGAAAAACAAGGACACTTACTATAATTGTCAGAAACTTGACAGCCCACAGGGTCCTCCCTACAATTGATAACCTTCAGTGTCTTCATCTTGTTCTTGCAACGGTGTTATACTAAGGTCAGCACTAGCTACATTGCTAATTAAAGGAAAGTGCAGGATATCTCAGATATCTTAACGTTTTATTCAGAATTTTCTTTCAGACTGACCTAATTCTGCCCTTCTGCTCTGCTGTGCCATAACGCCTTCGTAAACAATTTCCTGCCCACCAATTTTCCTATTTACACTTCTCTTTGTGAAGTTGGTGAGATGCATTTCGTATGTATGAGCCATTACTGTTGTAAATTAAAGCTAATCATTAAATCAGTGGATATAAAAACTGTAAATCTAAAGCAGAAAATAAGACTGTGCTGTTCGTGTAAAAGCTTTGTTTTTCACAAAATCTGCAGTTCCTCATTTTTGCAGCAACTGCTTCTGTACATTACCATTTTCTTCTCTCAGGGCAGCTGGTAATAATTCTTTTCCTGGGTAGGTGTTCGATGAGACAAATTGCACATTCTAACCTGCGCTTCAGACAAATGTGACTCTTGTTTAGCATTTTAGTGTTTGACTCTTGCCAAATGATCATGCTGTTATTTTAAAATATACAAAAGGCAAACAATGGTCAGGGATTTACAAGAACATCAACAACTTCAAATTAAAATCCAATTACTATAGTCTACAAATCACTCAATTCACTGGACAGGGCGAGAGAATATTGCACCATTCTCAGTAATCCCCTATTGTTCCCATAGAGATTGCATACTCCCTTCCCTCTGATGCTCCAGCTCGAAAGTAATACTGAAAAGGTACAGTCAGTCAGCTCAAGCAGAGACCGTGACTGCCTGATGCCTGCACCCGTGAATGGGCATTTTGGCTAAGCCTAGGAACGAGCCTACTGAGAGATATCTGAGTGACCCACCACGCCGCACTCCCCCTCACCAATAATGTTTGACTATAGTTGATGAGCACAAGGTTGCGGTTCAGCCTGAACATGAGTAGCAGGTTCTTCAGACATTCAAATGGGCTGCAACATCTCACATTCCATATCCATTCAGTGGCCACTTGATAAGGTACATCTGCTTGTTCATACAAATATCTGTTGAAATATCTAATGACTCAATCATATTATAGCAACTTCACGTTCAAAAACATGCAGACTTGTGCAAGGTGTTCAGTTGTTGTTCAGACCAAACATCAGAATGGGGAAGAAATGTCGTCCACGTGACTTGACCGTGGAGCGAATGTTGTTGCCAGATGGATGGTTTGAGTATTTCAGAAACTGTTGAGAAAAGCCTTCCCCAAAACTGATCGCATCTACATGAAATGTTGTCGCAGGAAAGCAGCATCTCTGATTAGGGACTCCCACCACACCGTCCATGCTCTGTTCTCGCTGCTGGCATCATGAAGAAGGTACATGAGCCTCAGAACAATTTCTAGCCACTTCCCTATCATCAATGCTACCAGCAATGGACTAATTTTCAAGAACTCTTCAGCTCACGTTTTTGATATTTATTCCTATTTGTTATAATTCCTTTCTTTTTTTGCATTTGCCAAATTTGTCTTTGGCACACTGGTTAAACACCCAAGTTGGTTTGATCTTTCTTTGATTCTGTTCCGGGTATTTTAAGCTGGTCAAAAAAAAAATCCCAGTGTTGACATGTGTATTTTGATAATAAGTTTATTTTAAAGTTTGATCTTTGTTGGATTTTAATGCACAGCAGTTTAAAGAGAATAGTGTGAAAAAGAAAAAAAAATCCAGTGGCCTTCAGTTCCGTGTGCAAACACGCCTTGCCAATTAGAGTTCGGAAGAGAATGGTCACACTGTTTCAAGCCGTCAGGAAGGTGACAGTAATTTAAATAACCATTCCTTGCGACTGTGTGGTGCAGAAGAGCATCTCCGAATGCACAGCGTGTTGAACCTTGGTCAAGAGCAACCGAAGACCACAAATATGCTCTGTGGCCATTTTATCAGGTACAAGCGGTATCTAATAAAGTCGCTGATGAGTGTACTTTAGTTTTCTGAATCTTCTTTTTGTTGGATGACAAAGTGTGTTCAGATTTTATTTGTATCTACAAACTTTCTTTATTCTTACAAGCAGGTGTGGTAACAGGAAGGTTTGTTTCAGAGGCTAATTGTTCCTTAAGGATGTAGGATTCTGCATCTCTAAATAACCTCTCTGCAGGCACTGACAACACTGGTCTCCAGCACTACAGTTAAACATAAGCACGAGAGATACTGTACCCAGGGCAATAGATACACAAAAAATGGTGGAGCAACTCTGCAGTTTAGGCAACATCTATTGAGGCAAATAAACAATCGATATTTCAGGCTAAGAGCCTTCATCAGAATAGGAAAGGAGAGAAGAGGGAAGAGTGTAAGCTATCAGGCCATAGATGAAGGCAGAGACAGGTGGTAGGCCGGGGAGTAGGGATGGTGACCAGCTGGGAGGTTATAGGTGGAAAAGGTACCAGCTGAAGAAGGAAATATCTGATAGGAGAGAACAGTTGACCATGGTGGGAAGGGAAGGAAGAAGAGCCCCGGAGGGAGGCAATGGGCAAATGAGGATAAGGGAAGAGGAAAAAGGGGAGCCAGAATATGGACCAGACGAGGAATAAGTGTAGGGAGGACAATTTCCTAGTGAAATAAATCAGAAATTATGTCATAAGGTTGGAGGCCTCCATACGGAACACAGGGGATGCTCTACCAGCCTGAGTTTAACCTCATCATGGCAGTACGGAAGTCATGGACAGACATGGGGATGGGAATCACCATCATCATCATCAACTACCATGTGGTAGGTTATGGGTGATCATGGTCATTGGCAAATTCTACAGAAGTGGTTTACTATTGCCTTCTTCTGAGGAGTTTTTTTTACAAAACAGATGACTCTGGCCATAACTAATACTCTCCGAAGATTGTCTGCCTGGCTATTGGCAATAGTCACGTATGTTATGTACCAGCTGCTCATACGACGATCCACCACTTTCCCCTATGGCTTCATGTGATCCTGAATATGGAACTAAGCAGGTGCTTCCAAAACTGACCTGCAGGCTAGTAGAGGACAGAAGCAGCTTACACGACCTTTAATAGAGATGTATCTCCACACCGCTCCCCTGTAGATTGATTATAGGAAGTGAAATTCACATGGTTTAAACTCAAGGTAAAGAGCTTGAGGAAGCCAGATTCAAACACACCTCAGGCCAATGACAACCGAGACGGTAGACCTCAGATCATCGACTGCCGTGAATTTGACATTTTGTTTCTAAACTTCTGTTGTGTATTCAGAGGCAAGCCTTGGCAGCTAGCAAATTTCTTAATGCAGACGTTGGACCCCACACTGTGAGCAGTCTTCTGAGAAGAAACGAGAAGAGGGCTGATTGAGATATATTAAGGTAACACCAGTCAACAATTTCTTGTAACATTTGAGGATATAATTCGGGATATAAGCATCATAAAGTGAGGGGGAAAGAGTGCTGGAGGAGGACCCAAATGCAGGAGACAAACACGTTTTGTAAGGTTAACTGAAATAGAGTTTATTACTCTTTACAAGCAGAACCGTGACCCAAGAATAAAACAGAGAAATCATAGGGAGCAAATAGGAAACGGAAAAATGCGTAATGGACGAGGGCTGAGCCCCAGGACTAGGCTGGGACTCAGGGTTTGGAGCTAGGACTTAGAGATAGGGGACCAGATCCAGGAATCGGAACACAGACCTTAGACTGGATACTTGGAGGAACACCACAGCCAGGGCAGGGTACTTGGAACACCGCAACCTGAGATATAGATAGATTGTGTATTGTGTAAAAGGCATCCTTGCACAAGTAGTCTCGTTATCTCTGTCCAGTGTTTGGGTGACCTGATTTGAACCAGTGTCGACGAGAAAAAAAAAAGTCACCTGAGGCATGAAGTTGTGTAGTCCTTGTACTATATCCAGTGGGAATCAGCTATAGGCAGTCAGAAGAACGTAAGCAAACAAGATGGAAGTGCATCATTTGAACTGATGTTAGGAGCTTCAAATGCAAAATGGCGAGAACTCTTGAGACTAACCATCAGAATGAGGAATCACCATTCCAGTGGCTGGGAGAAGAAAGGATCAGATGTCAGGCCAATCGGGTAACCTCCAAAAAAGGTGATATAAATTGGAAACGTTGTCTGAGTGAGTGCCGGTATAGAGAGATCAGTAGAATTCATATTTAAGTCAATATTATTCATTGTTGTTTGTGCAGAGACAATAAAGTGCGAGCTTGGATTAATTAAGAGGTGTGTAGTGAGTTTTCCTAACCTAAATCAGTTGATGTAAACACAAGAAAGCTGCGTCCAACATCAGGGTGCCCAGCAATCCAGACCATGCTCTCTTCTCATTACTACTATTGGGCAGGAGGTACAGGAATCTCAAGTCCCACAGGACCATCAGGAACAGTCATTACCCCTCAATCTTCAGGCTTCTGAATAAATTGTGGATAACTTTAATTTTCTTTATGGAGATGTAGCATGCAATAGGTCCTTCTGGTGCTTTGTGTCACACTGCCCAGCAATCCCCTGATTTAATTCTGGCCTAATCACAAAATTAAAAGTAACAATGACTGATTAGAGTAACAATCGGTATGTCTTTGGACCGTGGAAAGTAACCAGACTACCCGGTCAAAACCCACACACTCATGAGGAGAACATACAAATTCCTTACGGGCAGTGACAGGATATGAATCCGGGTCCCTTTTACTGTTAAGCGTTGTGCTAATCACAATACTACTGTGCTGTCCCTCTTTTATTTAGAGACTAACTTGAACTAATTCCACACCAATAGATTCTCGTTCGAGGACTCTGCAACTCATTCACAATATTAGATTTGCACAATTTCTCTTCTTTTGCACGTTGGTTGTTGCTCAGTTTTTAATTATGTATAGTTCACCATGAATTTGATTGTATTTATCTTCCTGTAAATGCCCGCAATAAGATGAATCTCAGGACTGTATGTGGTGGCATACATGTACCTGGATAATGAAGTTAATCATAAGACATAGAAGCAGAACTAGGACATTCAGTCTACTGAGTATGCGCTGACCATTCCATTGCAGCCGATTTATTATCCCTCTCAGTCCCATTCTCCTGCCTTATCCCCATGATCTTTGACGTTCTTACTAAACTTTAATGAATTAAATTTTAACAACTTGTAGTGAAAATTACAAATTTACTCTGACTTTGGTTGTTACACTGCTCAGAAGAGGCCAGATGAAAACAATATGCACAGCATGGAAGACAAAATCAAGTCGCTGATTTGATGATACAATCAATCTTGAAAGAGACATCTACCAATTATATCGGACTCCCTGCATATAATTTAAATGATTTAAGGTAAGGTTTAGAAACAAACAAACTTAAAAAAAAAGATAGGAGAAAATACAATTAATAGAAGTAAGGACCCAAGAACGAAAATGATAAAAAAGATAAGCTAAGTGAAATTCAAGAAGCATTTGTTTTAGAAAACGCTATATCCCAAAGCTCCAGGGGGAAGCATATCGCAAATTGACACCTTCTTGAATTCTCTAGATTTACTCACTTTAAAAGCTGCAATTAGTAGGCTTAAGTTAAGCAAGGCACCAGGATCAGGTGGGTATACGGCAGAGTGGTGCAAAGAATTTAAAAATGAGTTAATTCCTGTTTTAATCCCCACACTGAACTGGGCTTTAAAAAAAAGCCCAAATGTCACCTAGTTGGAAGGAAGCGATAATCTCAGCTATACCGAAAGAAGGCAAGGATAAAATGGATTGCGGGTCATTTAGGCCAATATCCGTTCCTAATGTGGATTATAGATTATTTACCTTCATCATGGCCAAACGGTTAGAGGAGTTTCTACCCATATTAATACGTAATGATCAGACAGTTTTTACACGACAACGCCAGACTCAAAACAATACACGAAGGGTACTTCACATTACGGATCATATGCAAAAAGAATAAAATCGAAGCGATACTGATAAGCGTGTATGCTGAAAAAGCATTTGATTCGGTTAATTGGAATTATCTTTACCGAGATCTACGTAGATTTGGTTTCCATACTACAATTATTAAAATTACACAGACATTATTTGACAATCCTACTGCTAGGATTAAAATCAATGGAAATTTATCTAATAGTTTTACCCTAGAAAGGGGCACGAGACAGGGTTGTGCATGGTCACCACTACTCTTCCCGTTATATATGGAACCATTAGCTCAATACATCAGAGAAAATGAAGATATAAGGGGAATTACTGTTAAAGAGACAGAGCATAAATTGGCTTGTTATGCGGATGACATTTTGATCTATCTAGGGCAACCAATATACTCTTTACCTAAATTATGCAATCCTTTGAAATATATGGTCAATTATCAGGATACAAGATCAACGTAGATAAAACCCAATAAGTTTCATATTACTATAGCCCACCAACAGAAATTGAAAGTCGATACCCCTGGGCAAAGCACAGAAAGTCTTCCAAATATTTGGGCATCATTATGCCAAAAGATTTGGCAAAATTATCAGAACGTAATTATCAGCCTTTATATAAAAATAAGGAAGATATGGCAAGATGGAACCTCATTCCTTTTTTTAGTCTCATTCCAAGATTAAGTCTATTAAAATGAGTATACTGCCAAGACTGTCATATCTCTTTCAGACCCTACCAATAGTGATTAATCAAGATCAATTCAATGAATGGAACAAGATGCTACCAAGGTATATTTGGCAGGGTAATTGGCCCAGAGGTCGTCTCAAAACTTTGCAATTAGCAAAGGAAAAGGGGGAGATGCGGCTTGCCTTCTCTTAGAGCATATTATCTTGCAGCACAGTTGAGAGCTGTGATATGTTGGTGCAACCCATTATATAACTCTCAATGGGAAAAAATAACATTGAGGAGCGGGTACTTCCCATCCCCATGCAAGCAATTGTGTCTGATAAACAACCTGCAAAGGTACATAAATAGTGTTGATAACCCATGGATGAAATTGACTCTTAAAATATGGAAAACTACTGTAAAATAATATAATCTAGAGGGAGATATTTCAATTCATAAATGGTGTGCATTTGACTCTGATTTTACACCAAATAAATTGAATGCTAGATTTAAGGACTGGACCGCTAAAGGAAAAACAGTTCTTTGCAATATAATGAAAGAAGGAACACTGTTCAGTTTTGAAATGCTTAAAGATAAACACTTAGTAGAAAAACAAAAAAAAATATCGCTATCCGAGTTAATCTGAAGATGCTGGAAATAAATAAAAACACAAAATGCTGGCAGAACTCAGCAGGCCAGACTGCATCTATGGGAGGAGGTAGAGACGACGTTTGGGGCCGAAAAACCTCCTGATGAAGGGTTTCGGCCCGAAACGTCGTCACTACCTCCTCCCATAGATGTTGTCTGGCTGGCTGAGTTCTGCCAGCATTTTGTGTTTTTTATTTTTCTCAGTATTTACAGATGCGACAATATGGTAATAAGACGTTTAAAAATATAAGCAAGGCAAATACATGCTTGTTAGAGCTCTTTTAAAAAGCATATAAATCAGATAATAGTAGTGGAGTCATTTCAAGCATGTTTAAGGGGTTATCAAATCTTAAAACACGTTAGACTTCAAACATTATATCAAAATGGGAGAAGGAAGGAGGGATAATTATATCTGAGGAAGAATGGACAACAATATGGAGGTAACAAATGGAAGTGTACCAATTCATAGAAATGGAGGGAGCTTGGATGGAAAAACTTGATAAGATATTTTCTTACACCCTCTCTGAAATCCAATTATGATAGTATCCTCCCTGTTTGCTGGAGAAATTGTGGAAATCAAAATGCAAATCATTATCATATTTTTCGGGACTACCCTGTTATCAAAAACTATTGGAGGAGGATACACAATGCCCTACAAGACATCTTTAAATATGAAATACCATTGGAGAGTAAGACCATATATTTTGGATATATACCTCAAGAATGGTTGAAAAGAAATAAATATTTAACGAATATACTGTTGGTGGATGGTAAAAGAGACTCTTACTAGAAAATGGTTATCACAGGAGAGCCCACCTTTAAATACATGGATGGAAATTACAATGGAGATTTACAAAATGGAGAAGATAACAACATCTGTTAATCATCAGCTGGAACAATTTGATTCATACTGGGAAAAATGGTTTAATAATATAATGCCTCATAGGCCTGATTTTATTCTCACAAATCAATGAATCTTCTGTAAAAAAAAGATCACTCCCTACTGGGACATAGTTCTTTCCTTTCGCTTGTTTTTTTTTTCTTTCAACTCTTTTATATAAGTGTATACCTGAGATGAGTACTTCGTGGAGATTTTGGGATATTTATATGTACAATGTCTGAAATACATCTTATGGAAATGTTTGTTTGATGAACTTCAATAAAAATATCAATTACAAAAAAAGAAACAAAGAAATGTTCAACACAGGAACAGGCCGTTTGGTCTACAACATACGTTCCGATGACGATACCAAATTACACTTACTTCCTGTCAATTGGCCACACTTAGTGGTCACTTTATCAGATACACCTATACACGTCCTTGTTAAGGCAAATATCTAATCAGCTAATTATTTAGCAACTCAATGCTCAAAAACATGCAGACGTGGTCAAGAGGTCTTCTGTTATTCAGACCAATCATCTGAATGGGAAAGAAACATGATCTACGTAACGTTGACCATGGTCTATCTCTGTAAGTTAAAACTCAGTAATACTAGCAACATTGGGATCTGACTGATGCTGACCACATGAAATGTCTCCTCAGACCTGATGAATGGTATTTTCGAAATGACAGCTCTTTATTCCCCTCCATAGATGCTGCCTGACCTACCGAATTCTGGCGGCATTGTCTGTGAGCGTTGCTCTGTATTTCTACCGCAGCTGAATAATTAAAAGTTACATTGAAAGTTTAATAAGCTGCAGTTTACAGTTTGTTGGTGAATGAGGAACATAATAAAGTGCCCACTGAGGGTATAAATGCCCACTTCTTGTCTGTTCACTTGTCTTAAACAGAAAAGACAATAAACAATAGGTGCAGAAGTAAACCATTCGGCCCTTCGAGCCTGCATCGCCATTTTTGAGATCATGGCTGATCATCTGCTATAAATACCCAGTTCCTGCCTTGAACGGTTCCCCATATGCGGTTCCTCATATCCCTTGATTCCCCTATCCATAAGATACCTAACTAATTTTGCTTTCATAGTTGGTCCCATCGCCTCCTTTGGTGCCACAGGTGCCGACCGCTTCTGTGTAAACAGTTACTCTCTCACAAACCTCCGTTAACCTTTCCTCTCTCCCCACGTATCTACACTATTGAACATTTGATAAACATAAGGGGTTCTGCAGCTGATGGAAATCCAGAGCAACACATGCAAAATGCTAGAGGAACTCAGCAGGTCAGGCAGCAACAATGGAGGGGAATAAAGATTCAACTTGTCAGGTCAAGAAGCTTCGTCAAGACAACAGTGGAAGGGGACAGAAGTATTTGCAAGGTCTGTGGAGGGAAAGGAATACATGCTGACAGATGGCAGTAATTAGCATCCAAGCTAATGGCATGAATATCGATTACTCTAACTTCTGGTGATTTCTTTCCTCTTCCCATTCTATCTTTTTCTGTACCCCATTCTAGCTTGCCATTACCCATTCAATTCTCCTTACCTGCCCAGTGCTTCCCTATGGTGTCCCTCCAACTTCCCTTTCTTCCAAGGTCTACTCTCCTCTCCTTTCAGATCAGGTGAGTTTGGGGAGCTGATGAGAATTTCTGTAGTATGTGTGTGGGCAGTGTTTAATTAGAGCTAATGGGAACTTCGGAAGAACAAAGTTGGATAAATGTAATTGGATATTTGATGGTCAGTGTGACCCAGCGGCCGGTTTCCCGTTTGAAATACTTCTTGTTCTCTGACGTGCCCTTGTGGTATAGTACACATAGTGTAGATTTTGGCGTGATAACTCTTGCTGAATCGCTGGGTATCAGATGATCAGATTGGATATGTGACCCATTGGATATCTGTGGCTTCTTTGTTAAAGTGTATGAAGAAAAAGTGCTTCCTGGACCGATGAGTACATACAAACATATCCCTACCTTTCACCTTGAAGATTCTTCCGGACACTGCAATCATAATGCCAATTATTCCAGCGATTACTCCAATCATATATCCACATATTGGATCGGGATTCTTGGGAACTAGGGAAATCAGTAAAACTGCGGTAAGGAGATATTATAGCAGAGAGTTTAGAAGAATATTATGAAGGGATCTCATTCAATCCTATCAAATATTGAAAGGGCAATTGCTTGGACATGGAGAAGATGTTCCATATACTGGAGGAGTCTAGGATCAGAGGACACGGCCTCAGAATACAACAGAGATGAGTAGAAATTTCCTTAGCTAAATCCTTGGACTTCATTGCCACATATTGTTGTGGCAGGCCAAGTCATTAAATATACTATATGTTATACTATATATTAAATATACATTCTGTATATTTAAAGGTGAAAATTTTTGGTTCTTCATTTGTAAGGGTGTCAAACGTTATGGGGAGAAGGCAGAATTATTTCTCTCAGGATCAAACGTTTTTATTAATTAAAAATTACATATATAAACTAGAGGACAATTTTCTCAAATATCTATATCGATACCAATTCATAAAAAAGGTAAAATAAACATTATCAAGATCATATATAGTATTAATCTAATATAATAAGATAATGGGTTCTCCTCTTATCATTCCATGAAAAGAAGTAAAAAGAAAAAGAAACTTTTATAACTTATATATACTTAAAAAATACTCACCAAAAAAAAAAGTAAAAATGAACTGGGAAGCTCATATTGAGAGTGACAGCAAAAACAAAAAAAGGAACTCTCTGTTAAAATCCAAAGTTTCATGAAAGTAACCAGAAGACCAATAAATCAAAGCAAATGACAGTATTGAAAAAATGGTCGCCAGGTTTCTTCAAATTTAAAGGATGTATCAAATGTCCGACTTCTCATTCTCTCTAAACTTAGACAGGACATAATGGAGGTAAGCCAATAAAAAAAAAGAGAAAAAAAAACAGTAGGTTGTTTTGAGTTCTTCCATTTAAGCAAAATGGCTGTCATAGCCAATAAAGTTGTACAAGCCATCATCCGTTGAGTGGAAACAGGAATATATCCTGCTTCCGCTGGAGTAATCCCAAACATTGCTGTAAGTCAATTCGGTTTCAGGTCCAATTACGAGAATTTAGATGAAGTTATAAAGACATCTTTACAAAAATTATCTACCTTGATACAAGACAAAAACTTATGCCTTAAAGTAGCCTCCTCAGTATTACATCTGTCGCAAATAGGATTAATATTGGAAAAGATACGGAGTAATTTATCCTTTGAAATATGCGCCCGATGTGCTACCTTGAACTGTATCAAGGAAAGACGGGCACAAATAGATGAAGTATTTACCAAATGAACAGTTTTATCCCATTAATTATTGGAAAGTGATTTTAATTTTATCGTTATATGAAATTCGCAATTCAATAACCATTTATAAATTATAGCTGTCAGTCCTTTTTGAAATGGTTTACCCTGAAAAATGAGTACCTATTATATTGGCTGAGTAAGCAGAGGGAAAAGTTTGAAGTAAACTACGTAGAAAATTCCTAATTTGTAAATATCTAAAAAAGTGTGCCTTAGATACGTCATATTTGTCCACTAACTGAGTGAAAGACATTAAACAATCCCCCATAAAAATGTCTCAAAAAGTTAATATTCCTTTGGTTTTCCAAATTAAAAAGTTTCGATCGGAGGTTAATGTTTTTAAAATAATCAAGGTGGATTTTACTAGAAAGAACAAAGTTATTAAACTCAAAGTATCTACGAAACCGAAACCAAATTATTAATGTATGTTTAATAACGAGATTGAGGTCTCGAATACCGATTACAGAAAGCAAAAAGAAAGGAAGAGGAGCTCCCAGTGAAGACGCCTAAGAATAGCTCTTCAGCGAGTTTTTCTCCAAATCCGCCCGTAAAAAATCCAAAAAGAAATATATAGCTTTGTAATTGCCCAGTGATACATTCTAAAATTTGGCAAAGCCATACCACCATACCTTATTTTAAGAACTTCTGCAGTAAAGGTTTGCTCAATCTAGGATTTTTATTATTCCAAATGTAAGATAGAATTTTAGAGACTATTCTACAGTTTAGGAACAATCGAAGTCATTGCTTGGAATACATATAAGAACTTCCGTAACACTATCATTTTAATGGCATTAATTCGACCAATTCATGATAATGTCATAAGAGACTACTGAGAAAGTACTTGTTGCGTGTATTTAATTAATGGAATGAAGCTATATTTATACAGGTCCTTAAAATTTCTGGTAACTTTAATACCACGATAAGTAAAGTCATTTTTAGCAATGCTAAAATAAATTTGATCATAATGACCCAAGTAGTTATTAATAGGAAATGAAGCACTTTTGTGCAAATTTAATATATATCCAGAATAACTACTAAATTCAGAAGATGTAGATAACATAGCAGGAATAGATTTCTTAGGACTGGAAATATAAACTAACAATTCCTCTGTATACAACGAAACCTTATGCACTTTATCTACTCTCTTCATACCTTGAACCTTGTTGGAATTCCGAACAGAAATATCAAGAGGTTCTAAAGCCAGGTTGAATAACAGCGGATTAAGGGGATAACCCTGCCGCGTACCTCTGTATAGCCTAAAATAAGGAGATTTTTTGTTTGTTAGTTTTAACTGCCGCCGCAGGAGCTTGATAGATTAGCCTATTCAAGGAAATAAAACCTGGACCAAACTGAAATATTTTTAAAACCTCGAATAATAGGACCATTCTACCCTATCAAAGACTTTCTCTGCACAAAGGGAAACAATACATTCGGATTCGGATTCAATAATCGAATATTAAATTATGATTACATATTATTATTAAATCCAGTTTGATCATTGGAAATAAACTTAGGTTAAACATTCTCGACTCTGTTAGCCAAAACGTTATAAAAGATAATTTTAGCAAGCACATATAATAAGGAAATAGGTCCGTAAGAGGCACATTCAGATAATTCTTTATCTTTACTCGGACTTAATGAAATTGATACCTCTGAGAAAGTTTTTGTGAGGGTCTCAGAAAATATAGCATCAGTGATAATTAGGCATAAGTGGGGTATAAGTATTTCAGTAAATGTCCTAAAATTTTTTACCGTAAATCCATCCGGTCCTGGCTTTACCTGATTGAAAAGAGGATATTGTCTTTGCTATTTCCTCTCGTTTAATAGGTGCGTCTAATATATTCATATCTTGAATGGAAATTTAGGAATCTATTCATAAAAGTAGTGTTGTCTGGAAAATAAGTTTAATGAAGGATCGAGTAAATATTAAAAAAAAACCTTATTAATTTCCGGACAATCTGACGTTTCAGTTCTATCAGTTCTTCGTATTTTCAAAATCTGCCTTCTAGCCATAGTTGCTTTAAGTTGAGCGGCCAACAATTTACCTGAATTATCTCCATGTAGATAAATTTGACTTCCAGATATCAAAAGTTGCTACTCAATGGGAAAAGTCAACAGCAGATCATGCTGTGTTTTAAGTTTCACCGTTATATAAATCTTCGATAGTTGTCACTGAATACATTTTATCCATTTCTTTAATCTTGCTAGTAATCTCTCAAAGCAACGCTTTAGATTGAATGGTTAAAGCTACTGAATATGAAATTATATGTCCCTAGGAAAAGATTTCATCGCATCCCAAATAAACAAATTTGGCATTCCCTCAGTTGAATTTAATTTTTTAAATGCTCTTTAATAAAACTTACAAATTCTGAATTATGCAGCAGTGTAGCATCAAATCTCCATTGAAATGCATTCCGTATATAATCAGGGAACGTCAGTATTAGTTTCGTGGGCTCATGATCCGACAACGCAAAAGCGTCAGACGGAGAGTCAGCAGCAAAAAGCACCAATCGTGTATCCAACTAAAAAAAAATCAATATTTGAATATTTATGATGCATATGCGAAAACAAAGAAAAAAATCCTTATCTCTCGGATGGAGAATTCACCAAATATCAACTAAACCGTATTCTAGTAAAAAGGAATTAATACAGGAGGCAGCCATATTAGGACGTCACAGATTGGGTGATGACCTATCAATCGAAGGGTTGAGACAAGAGTTTATGTCAACTCCCATAATCAACTTACATTCATTTGGTTTCGGCAGCCCAGAGAATACCCTCTTAAAAATTCAGTGCTATGTATATTAGGTGCATACACATTCACGGACTTTCACCACATAACAGACAGAAACAATTAAGTATCTTCCAAATGATTTAGTGACAGTATTAAAATGTACAAAAGAGATATCAAAATTCATTAAAACAGATACTCCTCTAATTTTAGTTACGGATGAGGAATGAAACTGAGAGCCCCTCCAAAATTAAAAATAAACGATTTTCATTTTCCCGACGGACATGAACTTCTTGCGCAAAAATCATATCAGTTTGGAGTGCTTTTAATTACTTAATGTTCTTGCTACGGTTAATAGTTTGGTTCGAGCCATTCAGGTTCCAAGAAATTATATTAATTTGATTAACATCCATAATTAGGCTTCAAATTAAGGTTTTATAAAATAAGTTTGTGCGCCGAAACAGACCAAACCCTCAGGGAAGAAAAATTATGTATTCGATGAGAGAGAGAAAAAAAAACATGATTTACAGGAAAACTTTTCAGGACAGCCCAGTCAAACAAGCAGAAACTAATAACCCCACCTCTCTACCCCGAAAGCCCGAAAGAAACCCATCCAATAGGCGGACAGCATGCTAAACTAAACGTCCTTAACCGTTTGTCTCTAATCGGCAGACTTATTTTTTTTTAAGTTATACGCTGACACCACTGACTAAAAACATAACAATAGATACGTAAAAATAAACAGATTCCAAATATTTTGATATTATGATAACAGAGGTTAAAACGTAGTTAACAGCGCTCATCTTAAATGCATTTATTAAAAATGGATCACATATTCAAAAAAGATAGATGGAACCAAATAATATATTACGACTGGTGTTCAACTCTAGCAAATCTTAAAGATGAAAAGTAAAACAGCCAAAACGATGTCTAGGCAGACATCGTTGATTGACGTAGATTGAACTTTCTACGGTCAAGCTACAAACAACTCTCAGCTAAGGATTAAGTGTTGGAGTTGCTTGCAAGACAGGCTTAAACTCCATTATAAATTTCCAAGCCTCTTCTGGAAAGTAAAGACATTTTAGGAGAATGTTTGTCGGAAAATTATAAAACGAAATGGATAAAACAAAGAGGGATGACCTTTCTTCTTGTAACGTTCAGCCATCACTTCCCGATATTTAATTCTTTCTGCATAAACATGAGGGGAAAAATCCTCAACTATACGAATATCTACTCCACTAAAAATTAGCTTTCCCCGCTTTCTAGCATCTCGAGAATTGCTTCTTTAGTGGCAAAGTAGTTCTGACATAAAATCACCAGACGACATTTCATCTCCACCGAAGGCTTTGGGCGGGGGATTGGTGAGTTCTAGCTATCAGCAGAGGAACATCGAGTATCTCACTGATAGGTGAGTATAGCATATTCATAAACAACTTTAGTGGCTCATCGGTTTCCATGTTTTCAGACAAACCTCATAAGCGTAAATTGATCATCCGACTTCTGCTTTCCAGATCAATCGTTTTCTTCTTAATTCTTAATAGTTCCGAATAAACTGCCACGATTTTCTATTCCATAGTAGAAATCTTTAACTCTTGTTCTTTAATCACTTGACGCATTGTCGGCTGTTCTCTTCCAATTCTGTTAGTGTCCTATTTAAGCATCTGATATTGAAATTCCAGATTCCTCAAAGATTCCTGGACAACAGAGACGTTTTTCTAAGCTTTTCATTAGCATTCGTCAGATTATCAATCTTAGTGTTCACCACTCTGATCTTGGTGTTAATATCTTACATCAAAGAAAACATTCTTTCTGAAGTAGAGACTTCCTCTGCCTCCTTTGTTTGTTCATTTTAAGAAACAAATTTGCCACTTCTTCATTCGATTCCAGTTCGGGTTCCAGCCATTGCAATTAAATAATAAATCATTCACTGAAAGTAATAAATCGTCAAAGTTTAAATAAAACCAGCAGTGGAAAGTAAAGTGTAAAAGGAGGAGTAGCGCCAACACGGGTCTTACTCCATGAGCTGCCGAGAAGACTCTTCGAGAAGGCAAAATTATTGGGTTGAGAGGATAATCAATTAGTCATGATGAAATGCCACAGCAGACTCAGTAGGCCAAATGGGCAAATTCTGCTCTTACCATTCATGATCTTGTGGTGATCGGCATGGTCCAGTTGAGCTGAAGTGTCTATATATGCATTGCTCCAGGACTGATATAGAAAGGGAAGATACTGATTCTCACCATGTTACTGCAGGATTCTGTTCCTGTGAACCATTCGTAAACTGAATGGTTTGAAAATGTGAACCGAATAATCCAATCCTGTGGCAGCAACCGATGCAAAAAAAAAAAAAGAAACAACATGCATACATGGCCAAGTGGTTCAGTTGTTGTTTAAACCAAACTTCAGAATGAGGAAGGAATGTGATCTGAGTTGCTTTGATCATTAAATCTACTCAAGATGGATCATTTGCACAATGCTTACATCTATCGATGTCGACATCTATCAGATGATTCATAAAACTTCTTATTTCACTACTTCTACGTCTGTTTTTATTATCTTAAATTTGCCTGTGGAGCTGTTAAGCGCCAGTGATTTACAGTTTGGAGATCAACTGAGTGATCGAGTGCTTTGCTGTTTGAAAGAAAATTCCAGGAAGTTAGTGCACGCTCGAGCGACCTTAAAATGAAACGGATGGTGCGCCAGCCAATGATGGACTCCATTTCTCCGATTGAAGCATCAAAGAAGATTGAACTCAAGGCGATTGCAGAAGTCGAGTGAGGGTTTAACACCGACTGTCATATGATTGCAGGGGCGGATCTCTCAGCTATCTGATGAGTTGTGTAGTCCCTTTCACTCACTGTTGCCAGAGGGTAGGTAGGTCTCGTGTTTTAGTCTCTCTCTCTCTCTCTCTCTCTCTCTCTCTCTCTCTCTCTCTCTCTCTCTCTCTCTCTCTCTCTCTTGCGACGTTGGTCAGAGACAACTACCTCTGCTCTGCATTTATGGGCTGGAGTGTGTAGTTTTTCAGTCTTACGATTTTTATATTCTGTGTTTCCGCCCGCTATTTCTCGTTATTGTGTGGCGTGTTGTTTTAGTTTTTTTGTGTGGTGTGGGTTTTGATGTTTATCTTTGAGTGATTCCCATGCATTTCTTTGCACCGTGGCTATCTGGAGAAGACGAATCTCAGAGTTGTACACTGAGTAAAACATTTAATAATAAATGAACTTTTGAACGATTGTTGATGCTTGACGGGGGGTTTTGAGTATCTCGGAGACTGTGGAGCTCCTGGGATAATCAGGCATGAGTCTCTAGAGTTTACAGTGGACAGCGTAATAAAAAAAAACAAACATACATCTATTGAGTGGCAGTTGTGGGCGAAAACACTTGTTAGCGAGATTTCAGAGGCGAATGGCCAAACTGTTTCAAGCCAACAGGAACACGATAATAACTGAAAGAACCGCCTGTTACAATGGTATTGTGCGGAAGGCCATCACTGAACGTTTCGATCCTTGAAGTGGATAGGTTACAGGAGCACAGGACCACGATCATACACTGGGAGTTCACTTTATTCAGTCGATGAGGTGTCTAATAAATTGGCCACTGAGTGAATAATATAGTGTTTGATAGAGTGTGAACCAGATCGTCACCAGTAAACTGGACCCCAAATTATTCAGACGCTGAACTTTACCACAAATTGCAAGCAGCTTGGCAGGGATGCACAAGTGCTCGATTTCAGAAGCGTTAGTGTCACCGTTACCCGTGGTCAATCATGATCTGTAGCCGGACTTGGAAGGTCCATTCCTTGTTGGGGGAAAATGCTCGTATTTAGCAATTCCCGATTGATTTCTTCACAGTCCCGCAGCCACATTATGTGGCTATCACTGGGATAAAATCCATGCACTTGGCATCTCAGGGCCAAGGTACTCTCTCTGTTCTTCAGATGTCTTGAGGTTATTGTGATAGTCGGCTTCGTCGTAGTAAACAGAAACACATAAAAGCTGAACTTGGTTACACGGTCAGAAAAAGTAAAGAGCAACAGTATATCAAAATTCAAAGTATGTTTATTAAAAAATCATGCGTACATTATATAGTCCAGGTTCCACCACGTTAGAATGGCAGACTAGACTCTATGAACCGAATTGCCTATCTCTGAAGGGTAAATCTCTTTAATCTTGCACCCTTGCGAGCTGACTGATGCTGGACCAGAGAAATTGTCTCCTTTAGTCCTTGTCTCGGCCAAAAAGTGTGGAATATTTATTTCTCTTCATCTGCGTGTTCTGTCAAATCACTGCAGCTTTTTTTTTTAAATGCTGCATGGACAAACAAATGTTCTGAGCAGGAAACATTTACATTTTCCGAAATCGGTATGAAACTTTGAATGTTATTTTTTCTTTTTATGTTTACTATTGAATATTTAGAATGAAAATCGAAAAATCACATTCTTTTGATTTTATTTATTAACTGAAGCGTACAATACAATACAGTACAACAAGGAAAAAACGTTCATGTTTCATAAACTTCTCTTGTCTCTTTTTCTTCCAGCTGTGTGGCAACAATGGCTATGTACGTGGAAGCATTTCAGTTACACAATGGCTGCGCACCCATGCTGTTTAGTGGGAACAAATTAGATGAATTGACAAAGGAGTGGAAGATGAATATATATAGAGAAGTGTATGCTCTTTCACTTTGGTAGAAGGAATAAAGGTGTTGGTCGTTCGCTAAATGGGAGAAAATTCAGAAAACCGATGTGCAAAAGGTCTTTGTAGTCCTTGTGCAAGACTTCCCGAAGGTTAACTTCCAGGTTGAGTCATTACTAAGGAAGGTAAATACAATATTGACATTCATTTCAAGAGGGCTGGAAGATAAAAGCAAGGGTGTAATGCTGAGGGTTTATGAGTCATTGGCCAGATCACATTTGGAGTATTGTGAGCAGTGTTGGGCCCTTATCAGTAACGACGTGACAGTGTTGGAGAAGGCTCCAGAGGAGTTGCGGAAGAATGATCCCGGGAATGAAATGGTTAACTAATTGCATTGAGCCTGTCCTTGCTGGAGTTTAGAAGATTGAGTGGATATCTCATTGAAACCTACTATAGATTGGATGCACAGAGTATGCATTTCGAACAGAAATGAGGAGAACTTTCTTTATCCAGAGAGTGGAATTCATTGCCAGCGGGCACAGATATTATGTGATAATTTTAAGCGTTGCTCTCAATGAACACTAGGTGGTGTAAGAGACCAGAGATGAGGCAGGTGGCCTGCGCTGGAATTCCACAAGGAGTATTGTCAGCCCCCTACTTCCTGTACACTCACGACATCCTGGCCGGATTCTGATCGTACCCCACCTAAACGTTTGCAGATGAGATCACTGTAGCGGGCTGGATCTCAGATACCAATGATAGGAAACAGGGGAAAGAACGAGAGAGCCCAGTGGCATGGAGTCGCGCTGAAGATACAAGCCAATGTGTCGCTGCTAGGCAATATTATCCCTGCTAAGCTCCGACTTCATGTTGGGCTATTCAGCCCATTGCATCTGCTCTGCCAAACCACTAGGGCTGATCTATTATCCCTCTCAACATTTTCCTGCCTTCTTCCCACAGTTCTTGACACCATTAATATTCAAGAATCTCGCAACTTCTGCTTTAAATATACCCAAATGACTTGACTCCCACAGCTGTCTGCGGCAAAGAATTTCAGAAATTCACCACGCTCCGGCAAAAGATATTTCTCCTCATTTCTGCTCTCAAGACGCACTTCTATTCTGATGCAGTGCCTCACTATTATTGAGAATGCTCAGTATAGGAGATTGAGTATCATGTTGTAGCATATTGGTAAAGACGCTGAGGCTATGAAGACTGCCCAGCTTCAATAATGCCCGTTAACAGGATGAAACGATAGGCCAGGCTTTGGGCTGGTCCAGGGTTCGGACCCGAGGATTACTTTTGGTTCAGAATGCTGTTGTCTGCATGACACTTTTTTTTCTTTCTCCTCTGCATTTATTGTTGGTCCTTTATTTTTATTTTTATTTCTTATTTTTTCTTTAATTGAGTTCTTTTGGGTATCTTGCTTTGTGGCTACCCTTGACCAGGCAAATTCAAAAAATTTACATTCTTCGGTAATAAATGCACTTGAATCTTGAATCAATGTACAGTGTTATGTACCCGTAAATGGGTGTCAGACCAGCAGAGATAGAAGTATCCGTTGGACTCTGGTGGTACTATATTTAAAGGGGTTTATTAATAAAAATCAGCAAAACCATATCAATAATGCAAATATACATGTGACACAAGGTTGCAGTAATAAACCTAAAAGTGTAGGAATATTAATAATAAGCAATAATAAACAAGCTCTATCGATGTCTAGGGGTAAATGAATTGTCATAGAATATAAAATTCAGTTCAGTTCATGAGTGCTGAGGTAGCTATGCTTGTTGAGTTGTAATCGTTGGAGAGAGAAAGAGAGAGAGAGAGATGCGACAGAGAGAGAGATGCGACAGAGAGAGAGATGCGACAGAGAGAGAGAGAGAGAGAGAGAGAGAGAGAGAGAGAGAGAGAGAGAGAGAGAGAGATGCGACAGCTACAGCATCCAACCTTCCTTTGCTTTCTTAATCCGACCTATCGTTGTGGTCATTCAGTTATGATCGCGCTGGTCTTCAGTCAGCTTCACTCTGGCATGAGTGGGCACAAGTCCCCCCGGCCCTGCTGTAACACTGTGAGCTTTACTGACCGATCTCCTGGTTCGGTCCTTGAAGCCACCACCATTCTCTGGGTTCCAACACACAATCAGTGTCCACTGGCATGTCTGGAGGGTGTCTCTCCAGATCTGTCTTTTTATCCCTACTAACGGGGACTCAGCTATCCATCAATTTTGAATGACTGTGTCCATCAAATCAAGCCACTCATGCAGTCCTCTGAGGAATGTTATTGAGCAAACTATTGTCCTTGCCGCGAAACAGTAAATTATTCAAAAGGAGTCACAAGACAGTTATTAGCAATTTCCTACTCTCTCTTCTCTGTCGCAGATGTTCTAGCCGGTTTTTCGTCTCTCTTTCTCATGGTCAACATAACAACAGTAATAGTTCGTGGTTCTCGGGGAGGGGGTGTTGGGAATGGTTTACCCTTCACCCCATTTTCCATCAGGTCTGTTCATCACTCATAACAGCAGTTCTGGTCATTCTCCTGTTGGAAGAATTTTATTAAATGAATAAGGAGAAAACAGGTTGTTACCAAGGCAAGGGGTTATCAGACGTTGGATATGCTTCGACTATACACGCTCAATTGTAGGGAGCTTGAAAGGAGACCTTATAAACTTTTGTGGTTCAAAAAACCACACGAAATATTGTGTACAGCTATGTTTGCCTCATTATTGGAAGAACATAATACTTTAGAGAGGATGCAGAGGAGATTTATCAGGATTTAATTATTCTAGAGGGCACATCTTATGAGGACAGATTAAGAAAGCTAGGGTTTCTCTTCTTGGAGCAAATAAGATGAAAGTTGTCTTGATAGAGATGTAAAATGATAAGAGCCGTAGATTAGGTAGATAGCCAGAGACTATTTCCCAGGGCCGAAATGCCTAATAGGAAATGGTAAAATTTTAAGTTGATTGATGGGAAGTATGGAATGGGAATTTCAGAGATAAGTTTTTACACTGATTGGTGATGTATGGAATGCACTATCAGCGTGGTATTAGAGACAGATACATTAGGGGTTTTGAAGAAACTCTTAGATAGCCACATGGATGATAGAGATCATCTTGTGGCAAAGGGTCTCTCTGCGCCGTAATGTTCTGTGAAGTCATGAGCGATATAGAGAAGGTGAAAACAATCTTTTTCTTCAGGTTGGGTAGAAGTGAGAAAGTGAGAAACACTTATAAAGTACCTGAGGTTTTGCACCTGAAGTATCGTAGAGTTACCGGGAATGAGCCGGCAGATGTGTGACGCAGGTATGGTTATGACATTTAGAAGGCCTTTGGGTCGTTAAATAAAAAATTACATAAAAATTAGCATCAATTGTCACAGATACATCAAAACACATATCGATTCATAATCATAAGAGCTTCTGTGTTTGCTGGAAAAGCAGAGCAACACATTGTGTGAACAGTGAACAAAGACTGAGTGTTCTTCTATTAGCCTTAACTTAATTTGAAGACTTCGTAGCGTTCCCACATGAATGGGAAAGGTTTAGAGCAGTGGTTCACTTCCTGGGGTTCTCGGCTGCCTCTGTTAATGGTCGAGGTCCATGGCATAAAACAATGTTGAGAAGCCCGGTTCAGAGGGACATGGACCGAATGCACCTTTCTGTCCTGTTGTTTCAAGACGATTGAATTGTCTCCTAGTATGACATGATGGGCTTTGGATCCCACTGTGTGCCTCTCCATGGCCTTTTAACTTTTTGTCTACGTACTTACACTCTGAAACTGTCACACATGGTTCTGCATTCTATTATAGTTTTATCCCTGTACTACCTCAATGCACAGTTGTAATGAAAAGATCTGTGTGGATGCCATGTACCTTTGTTAGGGGACTCGCTCGGATTAATTCAATTTGAGATTGAAGATTATTTATTGTCATTCTTCAGTACAGCAATGTGAAGGAAAAGAAAATAACTCCTAATTCCAGTCCAACGCAGCAGAAAAGAACACAGTAAAAAGAACAATATATATAAAAGTAATTCCATAAAACCGGACGTACAAGTGACTGTTTGAGTGCGGCCGTAAATACTCAAGATTAGCTAATTTCCAGAGACTGATAGTACGTACCCAAAGCGGCACTAGGTACAGGAGTATCTGAAGGGAACACGCTGGTTTCCTTGGCTACGTAAGTCTAGGGAAAACATCTCCAGCCTCGCTAAACGTGTGAGATTGAGTCCTTAGTCAAATTTATGTGAATTGCTTCGAGATAAACTTTCAGAGAGAGATAAAGACGAGCATATCCTTTTATGCTAAAGGATATGTCAAACCAGTTTTATCTTATAAAGGCGGAAGGTACAAATGTGAGATCGAGATAACAATGGCTGTAAGTGGGTGAACAAAGTACAGCTTATTTATTTCGTTTAGAAAAGCAGCGTTTCCATTCATTCAGCTTAGTATTGATGGTGTGATTACAGAGGGCTCTAAATAGTCGCAAATTGTTGCTCCCGGTGTAGCCTTTTATATATTGGTGAGAACAGACTCAGACTGGGAGACCGTCTCACTGAACACCTACGCTCTGTCCACCAGAGAAAGCAGGATATCCCAATGGCCGCAGATTTTAATTCCACGTCCCCTTCCCATTCTGATATGTCTATCTATGGCCTCCTCTACTGTCAAGATGAAGCCACACTCAGGTTGGAGGAAACGCACCTTATATACCGGCTGGGTAGCGTCCAACCTGATGGCATGAACATTGACTTCTCTAACTTCCGTTAATACCCATCCTCCCCTTCTTCCCACATCCCAGATATATTTTGATTCCCCTCCCATCTTTTTTCCTCTTTCTACCCATCACTCTGCCTTTTCTCCATCTCCCTCTGGGGCTCTCCTCCCCTTTTCTTGCTCCCTTGGCCTCCCGTCCTATGATCCGTTCCCTTCTACATCTCTGTATCCCTTTTGCTAATCGCCTTTCCGGCTCTCAGCTTCACACCACCCACTCTGGTCTTCTCCTATCATTTCGCATTCCCCCCCCCCCCACTACTTTCAAATCTCTTACTATCTTTCCTTTCAGTTAGTCCTAACGAAGGGTCTCGGCCCGAAACTTCAACAGTGCTTCTCCTTATAGATGCTTACTGGCCTGCTGTGTTCCACCAGAATTTTTTTTGTGTTGCTAAAATATTGCTCTGCTTTTTTTAGAGTAAACTGTATGCCTCAAAATATTGCGAAACAACTACATTAGATCTCAAGAATTATATAAATAATCTTAGGAACCTGTCCAATGATCAGAAAGACTTGTGTGATGTTCTTATTAACTTGGGAGAGGTAAAGGGTGACATTTCATATTTATAAACAATGTCACCGGGTGTGGACGATCTGACTGCAGTAGATTATAGCATGTATTCTGACACCTCAGATCACTATTCACTGAAATTATTTTTAGAATGTATTGGTAAAGAATTACTTCCCATTTCTTTAACCAAAGGCTTTATTACTTTCAATCCCAAATCAAGAAAAGATAAATTATTTACAGGTAAGTGGCGTCCTATTTTCCTTCTCAATAGTGATTATAAAATTCTGACCTAAATCTTTTCTAATGAAATGAAAGTAGTTTGACCATTTATTATTAAAAAATAAATACAGTCAGGTTTCATGAAGGGTCGTCATACCTATAATAATGTCAGATTAGTTTTAGATCTTATTGATTGTTCACATCTTGTTCAAAATTATAGTTTTATATTGCTTTTAGATTTCTACAAAAGCTTTGTAGAAATGAACTGATACTATTGAGCATCAGTTTACCTTCTCTGCTCTTGTTAAATTTGTATTTGGAGCTTTATTTCGTAAGGATGTTAATAGTTTGTACACAAACTCTGATAGTTCTACAGAGTTCAAGTTGGGGACTGAACCGGGGATTCATTCGAATGGCGGGGGTTGGGGTGAGACAAAGTTATCCTATCTCACCTTATTTATTCCTTTTATGCGCTCAGCTTCTCACCTATTCCATCGTCTAGTCCTCTAAAAGGCATTTCTTGTGCAAATTCCAATTTTCTGATTTATCAAGTTGCAGATGATCCAACTCGTTTCTTAAATAATACTTCTGAATTTCGTTGGTTTTAAAATGTATTTTTGTTTTTTTCCTAAGCGTCAGGCCTCTGCTTAAATATTCAGAAATGCGAATTGCTTCCCCTTAAATGTTATACTCACTCTATAACTAATAATATTCCAGTAAAAGTCAAAGTTACATATTTGGGGATAACTATTGTTAAAAACGAATATTTAAGGTGCGTGGATAATTTTCAAACACTTACAGACAAAACCAAAAATGCATTAAACCAATGACTTCAAAGGGACTTATCCTTGAAAGGCCGGGTTTCGCTTTGTAAAGCAGCGCATCTTTCCAGGCTTATATATATAATTCTCCCCTTATACGTCGATTAAAAAAATCTGTAAATTGATAGACACCATGCTGTTTAACTTGTTATGGAAAAACAATGTACATTATATAAAACAAACTGCTGTCATGATTAGTTACGACAAAGGTGGTCTTAATTTTCCTGGTTTTGACAGTCTTAATAATACTTATAAAATTCATTGGATTAAACAATTTTTACGTAATCCTACTTCTATATGGAATTATATTCCTTTTGTCTTTTCCCAGTCTGATGGATTGAATTTTTTTCTTTTTATGTAATTACTAAATAGACAATGTTCCTCACCGTTTATCTCAATTTCATAAACAGACACTTTTATCTTGGTCGTTGATTTGCAGACACAATGTTTCTCCTCATAGATATTTTATATGGAATAACCACAGCATAACTTATAAGCATAAATCTTTGTGTTATAAAGGTTGGTTCGATAATAATATTTTGTTAGTTAAAAAGTTAGTTAATTTAAGTGGTACTTTATAGAGTTATACTGAGCTTTAATGCACCTTTGAATTTCCTGTGACTCCAAAAGAACTTGCTGCTGTTATGGTTGCAATTCCCTCTGATGTAGTTATGTTGTTTCGAAATACATCATATTCGGTAGTTGACTACCCAATTTGGATGCATCCAGTCCAGCTGTAGGAGGGATTTGTTTTCCTCCATCTTTAAAAAGATAAGAAATGGATTAGAAGTTTGTTTCAAAAAGAAATTACCTCTATTCCTATGGCTGTTAGTTTTTAAAGTAGTCGCTTGGGGAATCTGAGGTGGAGGTGTTATTGGGGCTTATTTAACAATTTTTTTGTGAGGAATAAAATTAATTAAATTTCATTCAAAATTATACATTGATATTGTCCAACCAATGTTTATTTGACAAGGTTTAATTCTGACATTGAAACTAATTGTTATTTGTGTGGTTTATATCCAGAGGATTTATATCATCCGTTTTGGGATTGTGAGTATATTAAAACATTCTGGGTTTTAATTTATTTGGATTTTGGATTTCACTTGTTGTTTTGAAAATGTTTTATCTGGGTTCACGAATTAAACCGAATCTCTTAGGGATCATCTTTTTAAATCATAAATCTGTTGTCAATTTACAGCAAATTTGCTGTAAGTAAGCTGTGAAGAATGTACAAATTTGTCAAAGTTTTCGGTTATTTTTGTAAATGTTTTCGGTTTGTGAATCCTGTTGGATCTCGTTCCTTCTGTCCAGCAGTATTTAGAGTGGATTTTCTTTTTCATTTGTATATTTAAAATTAATAGTTATATATCTGTTGCTGCTTATGTTTGAGTCCCTGGCCTTGTTAGCATATGTTTAGTCTTTCTGTTTTTGTTTGTCCTCAATAAAAATTAAAAATAAAAACAAGTATTAAAAATACAATTTCCTTGGTACGGTTGACTTTCAGGACAGGGTTTGTTTTGGTTTGGGCCACTGATTAAGTCTTCCAACAGTGGAATACTGACCGCAAATTTCCTGACAGTTGCAGGTTCCAACTGACTAGAAATTACAATTTCAATCCCTTTGCTCCCATGCTAGACAACACACTTGTTAGACCACTCTTATGTTGACGATGTGACTATCAGAATTGGCTGTCAGAGATACAACAAAGTTTCTGGGAGCAGAAACCACCCCAGCTGTAGTACTGTAGAACAGGACTAGGCATGCCTCTAATGAATAATGGGAAGAAACAAAGGAATTTTGGGGTTCGCATCCATAGATCGCTCAACGTTTTACAGGACAAGTTGTCAGATCATGTTTAATATCACTGGCATATGTCGTGCAAATTGTTGATTGTTCTTTTGTGGCAGCAGTACAATGTAATCATTGAAATATAAAACTATGAATACAAATAAGAAGGACATATAAAGTTAAATCAGTAGTGCAAAAAGTGAGGTAAAATTCTAAGTTAGTGTTCTTGGGTTTATTGTCCATTCAGAAATCTGACGGAAGAGGGATGATTCTGCCCCTGAAACATTGAATGTGTCTCCTCAGGCTCTCATACCTCCTCCACGATGGTAGCAAACAGAAGACATGTCCTAGGTGATGGGGCCCTTTGTGATGGATGCTAGCTGCTTTACTATCGCCTTTTGAAGACGTCCTGGATGTTAAGGAGGTTAGTGCCCATGAAGTAGATTGCTGAGTTTACAACTTTGTACAGCTTTTAAAGATACTGTACGTCGGCCCCTCCATACCAAACTGAGATGAAACCAGTTTGAATGCTCTTCATGGCATATCTGTAGAAATCTGCATGTCCTTAGTGACATAACATTTATCTTCCAACTCCCAATGAATTACGGTCGCTATTGAGACTTCTGTGTAATTGCATCAATATGTAGAACCTAGATTAGAGCTTCAGAGATGCTAACACCCAAGAATTTGAAACTGCTCACCTTTCCACTGTTATGCTTGAAGAAAAGTTATGGTGAATTTGTCTTCAATTAGTCAGGGAATTTAATTCAAGAGCGAGGAGGTAATGTTGCAGTTCTAACAAACTCTGGTTTGACCCCATTTGCAGTATTGTCTTCAGTTCTGGTCACCTCAGAGTAAGAAAGTGGAAGCTTTAGAGAGGGTACAGAGGTGATTTACAGGGATCCTCCCAGATTTGGTGTGCATGTCTTCTGAGAAAAGATTGAGTGAGCTCGGGCCTTTTTTCTTTGGAGCGAAGGAGGGTGAGAGATGACTTCATGGAGGTCTACCGAACGATATCAAGTGGATAGCCACTAAATCTATGCCGTGTTTTTTCCCTTGCCTATTCCAATACTCCAAGTCCTTTGCTTTATTCAATATGATTGGGTCTGATACTCAGACATCAACATATTCTGTCTCTTTCCTTAAGCATTTTGATAACTTCTACATCCAGAAATCTATCTTTCTTCTTAAAGGTAACGATAAATATTAATTTGTCACACATATATTGAAAGCAATCATACGTCGTTTGCATTAACAACCAACAGAGCTTAAGGTCGCCACACATTTCGGCGCCATCAAAATGTTTATCAGAACAACTGGAGCAGCAAAAGAACAGCAGAGCAGCAGTAATTCAACAACAGATAAACAGGCTCCATTGCTGCTCTCCACCCACTCAGTGAAAACACACACACACACACACACACACACACACACACACACACACACACACACACACACACACACACACACAAACACACACACACACACACACACACACACACACACACACACACACACACACACACACACACACACACACACACACACACACATACACACACACACTCCTACCAGCCCAGGACAGTCTGCCTTTGCACATCCAGCCTCCGAAGATCTTGCAGATATCGCAAGACTTCTTATAAAGTTATACATGTTATAAAGGTCCTCCAGACTTCCGTTTGACCTTCATACTTCGAATTTCGTATTGACCACAGGACTTGCCAATGCAGGGGCCTTGAACTCCAGACTTGCTAAGTACTGCACCAAAGGGACCATCTGTCCTCATGCGCCCTGCCCATCTGAATCCACACTCCTGGGCAGACTCAGAGCATCAGTGTGTATTGGCCATTCTTAAAGGCAACCCTCTTCATGTAAGCTGAAATAGTTGGCTTTTAATGTCTGTGTAACTCTGAGAAAAAAAAACACAACACTGCAGACTTGATTGTAATTGTCTCAGATTTAGAGCGTTTCTCCTTTTTTTCACCTATACCTCAAGTCTTTTGCCTCATTCATTACGATAAGGTATAATGTCATCAAAACATGATCCTTCTTATCTTTCCTCGCACTCTTAGATGACTTCTACTTGCAGAAATCTATCTTTCTTCTTAAAAATTAAGGTATAGGTTAGCTTCATTTATCACATGTACCTTGCGCATGGAGTGAAATGCGTTGTTTGCATCGAATCAGTCGTTGAAGATTGTCCCAAAGGCAAGCCACAAGTGACGCCCTGCTTCTGGCAGCAGGATAGCCTGCCCACAAATTATTAAACCTAACTTTACGTGGGAGGAAATGGGAGCTCCTGGAGGAAACACACACCATCATGGAGAGAAAGTACAAACTCCTTACAGACTGGCAGATTTTCTAGGCTGTTGGCTGTTGTCTTTTAACACCCCTGCCTATGCAATTTATTTTTGAGTTATGAATGATAATGGAAGAATTATTCCCCTGAATAAAGTGAGCCGTGATGAGTTTAAATGTGCATAATTCATTTAAGGAGGTGTCGCAGATAGAGAGGGTTTTGAAGAGAGGTTTTGGCACATTGACATTTGTAAATCAGTGTGTACCGGAGACACTGAAATTCTATGAGACGTATTGAGGCCAAATTTGGAGTATTGTGTACAGTTTTTATCACTCACCTAAGGAAGAATATCAATAAGATTTAAAGTGAACAGAGGAAGTTTACAAGGACGTTGATGAGATTTGATATCCTGAGTAATACGGTGTAGCGTAACGTAAATGGGAGAAATGTACCATTGGCCAGAAGAAATTATACTATAATATTATAGTATTATAGTATAATGGATTTGACCCACAGTATATTTCAACTCTTGTTAAAATCGCATTGATATCGAAGCTGCTGCACAGTTTTCAGATGCTGTGTAAGCAAGATTTAAAGAAAAAAATGGCAAGTGTGATAGTGCTTTGGGGGATGTTGGGCTAAAAAAAAGTTGGGAAACGCCGATCTGCACAAACGTCTGTCACCTGCCCTGCCTTACTCCCCAATAATAAATCAAGTAGTGTGTACTCTCTTGTCACTCACTTCTTGGGACTTACCCTGATTGCACTGCCTCCCTTACCCTCTCTCCCCGCCTTGAAACCTTTCTTATCCATGGACCTTTCAAAAGCTGCCTTTGTGCCTGCCTCAGTCAATTCCTCTCCCAGTTCGTCGTATATATACACATATAGCTCGCCAACTGGGACAAGCCCTCTTCTCATTACAACCACATCGGGATGAGGTTCAGAAATCTGAAGGGCCACACTCAATAATTCAGAAACAGCTTCTGCTATCAGATTTCAGTACAGGTCATGAATCCATGAGCAACACCTCGCTGTTCTTTTTTTATGCACGAATTTATGGTCTGTACTGCTGCTGTAAAACTACAAATAATCAGAATCAGGTTTATTGACACCAGCGTGTATTAAGAAATTTGTTAACTTAGCAGCAGCAGCACAATACAATAAACAATAATAAATAACCACGTAAATCAATTACTGTAAGTATATGTGTCTATTGAATAGATTAAAATAGTGCAAAAGCAGAACTAATATATTATATACAGGAAAAAAATGTGAGGTAGATTTCATGGGTTCAATGTCCATTTGGGAGTCGTATGGCAGAGGGGAGGTAGCTGTTCCTGAGTCACTGAGTGTGTGCCTTCAGGACTCTGTACCTCCTTCCTGGCAGTAACAATAAGAAGAAGGCATGTCCTGTGTGATTTGGGTCCTTGATAATGGATGTCACCTTTCTAAGGCACAGCTCCTGTAAGTTATCTTGGATACTACAAAGGGTAGTACCCAAGATGGAGCTGACCAATTTCACAACATTCTGTCGTTTGTTTTGGTCCTGTGCAGTAGCCACCCCCACCCCCAAACTTACCAGACAATGCAGCCTGTCGGAATGCTCTCCACAGTATGTACAGAGGTTTTTAAGTGTTTTAGGTGTCAAACCGAATCTCTACAAACTCCTAATGAGATACAACCGCTGTGTCGCCTTTGTTTATAGCTGGATCAATAGGTTGGGACCAGGTTAGGTCTTCAGAGATCCTGACACACAGGGCTTGAAATTGCTCTCATTAGGTCCTATATAAAATTTATAATTTAAACCACTTCTGATACTGACCACACTGTGGGTGAAAGAGTTACCCCTTAAGTTTATATTAAATTTCTCCTCTCATTTTATACCTACTCTCACTATATCTTGATTCCCCAAGGTCAAGAAAAAAGACTGCAGATTCAGTCTTGTGACTTTGGAAGGCGGAAATGAGAAGGATCAAGGTGAACAGTGTTAGGAAGGAGGAGGAGGAGGAGGAGGAGGCAAGAGCAATCTCCATAAATTCACTTCATTTAAGTGACACCCAACAACATCCCCACCCAGCCACATTTCTCACCAATCCCTCAGGCATCCTCGAAACCCCCCCCCCCCCATCATATACCAAATCTGCCTTTTATTTATTCCCCGTCACCTATTGCGCCCATTTCTTCACCACCTGAGAATTAGTCTGCACTGCCTCCTCACACACAGCCCTTCAACACAAATCTCTGCAAACACTCCTTGACACTTATTCCGCATTTGCCTTCTCACACTGTGCACAGATCTGGTCGTCCTCACACAGTGCACCATTTTCTCACTCCAACTATCTGTAATCACCTGCCAACCCGTGCACCACCTGGTCATGCACACTTAATGCAATGAGGCTCAGCAACTATCTCATTCATGACAGCCTCTGCATCATTCTTCATCTGCACCTATCAGTTCAACTCCTAATGCACCCACCCTTGACACTCGTCACCCTCTCACCCCTCCCCGTAACCCTACTCTTCACCCCCATTGTCTGCACTCACTCTTCTGAATCCATCTGCTCAAAACCCAATCCCTGTTCCCTCTGGACTGTGCAGATGAGCGGCCGTGCCGTGCAACTGCACAACTACGAAAGCTATGTGTGCGGGAGCACGGCACACGAACTGAATCAAATGTAACTCCAGGAACAGACTAGAAGTGGAACATCTGGATGATCTGATGAGGATTGAGACATATCTTTCATCTGGATGTGCAATTAATCTGGAGGATGTTGATAGGCAATGGATTTGTAATGAAGACAGAGAAGTAAAAGTTTACAAAACATGAAATCTTTTCTTGCTTGTGCTTTATTTCATTGCCCTTCAAATAAAAAAATCAAGTATGTGATCTTTCAATTTTCATTCTCAATATTCGTAGTATACATATTACAAAAAAAAAACTTCCAGTGCTGCACTTGATTTCAAACCCTGTGAAAAAAATCTCCGGGCTGAGACCAATGTAGGTTCAAGCACCTGTAAAAATATCAGAGTTAACTTTATATCCAAGTCACCCACCTACCATCTTCATGCAGTGATCTTGAGTGCCTCCAGCACACTCTGCACCCACCCACCTGCGCCCGTCCCCTGCACCCACCCGACTGTCCATAAACTCGACATCTGCTTGTACCTCGCCCGTATCCTCTACATCTGTCTATCCGTCTCCCCATCCTCTGTTCCATCCTCTAAAACTTCCTCTTGCCCCATCTTCTGCAACTGCCTATCCCTCACCCCCTCCTCTATATCACTGTCTGTACAGCCTATTCCACTCGCTTCACGCTTCCCAATCATTCCTAGCCACCTAATTTCTCACACTCCCCTACCCTTCTTCTTTACCTCTCACATCTCACTGCTCACTGTCTCCACCTCCCCTTCGTCAACTGTGGGCCCTCCTGCTCTCTCTTGTCCCCTGCCTCCTCTTCCTCCTTCCTCTTTCATTCCCTTCTCCCCTCTCCTCCTATGCTCTTCTCCATTCTTCTCTCACTAAACATTCTCTCACCCTCCCCTTCCTCTTTCACACACACTCATCTCCTCCCTCCTGTCCCCTTGCTCCCTTTCCCTTTCTTATCCACCACCCTCATATCTTCCCCAGCCCTTCCCTCCCTCCTGCTTTTGCTAGCCGCAACCGCTCAACTTTCAGTTTCCACTCCTCCCTCTCCTCAGCCGCCCCTTTCCTCTCTCTGCACTTCACTCTACACCTCCCTTCTTTCCCTCACTCCATTTTCCCTCTCACACCCCTCCTCTTCCATCCCACAACTTTCCCCTTTCTCCCCCACACCCTTCACCTCCCCTAAAACCTCTCAAGTATTTTCACTTATTTTGCCTACCTCTTCCCTCCCCTTTTTCTCACTCACACCTTCCAATTCCGTCTTACCTCCCTCCCATATTTCTTCCTTCCCTGCCAACCCTCCTCACCAGCTACTGTCGAGGTATTGACGAAAAGTAAACCACCCCGTAGCCCCATATACCGCCTCCTGACGATCCAAGACCCGGCAAACGGGAATCCGCCAGAGCCTTCGCGCGCACTTAACTATCAGCCGGGCGCCGCTGATTGGCTGCCGCGGCTTCCCTCCGCCACCCACTCCCGGGCGCGCGCCTCTGCCAATGGCCGGGCCATTCCCTCACTGTCCGGCATTACCATAAAAGGAGGAGCAAAAGTTGAGCTGCGTCTAGGGCGGAACGGTAGGAGTCGTCTCCTCCTGCCTCCCGCCCATGCTTGCTTTTGGGACAGTCGCAAAATTGCGTCGATATCGAACCACCTGGGCGCTCCTTCTGCTCCTCGTCGTTCACTTGGAGACCCGCAGCTCGGTGACCGGTGAGTTGATTTCTGTCGCTGCGGTCGCCTCTGTTGGTGCAGATTGTGGTATTATGCAGAGTTACCATTGTTGGGGTCATCAACAGGGTTGGGGGTGGGGGTGTTATGGTTTGGATCTTGCTGTCCCCCTACTATATTCGGTCTTGGTGGTTAAGCGTTAAACTACCTGGTCAGACTACACTTGGAGTATTGTGTTCAGTTCTGGGATAAAATGAATGTCGAAAATTTAAAGAGTACGATGAGAAGAATTATCGGAATTGGCATGTCTTGTGAGGTTGAGTAAGCTAGGGCTTTTTTTTTTGAAGCGAAGAAGCATGAGAGGTGAAAGGTGTACATTGCATCGGGTGGACAGTGAAAGACTTTGTCCCAAGGTACCAATGGCTAACTTGAGCGAGCATAACTTTAAGGTGTTTAGAAGAGAGTACATGGGAAATATCAGAGTTTCTATATTTAGGTATGGAACCTGCCACTACCAAGATTCTCATTAGGGGCATGAAAGAAGCTCTTAGATAGGCACGTAGCTGACAGAATAATGGAGGCTTCTGCGTGAGGGAAGGGTTAGATTGGTCAAAGGGTTGGCACAACAATGTGGACAGAAGAGATGGTAATGCGATCTACAATTCTATACCCATGGTTGGTGGGATCTTGCCGTGAGCATGCAGGGATGGGGAGGGAGGGGTTGTGTTGTGGAATCTTGCCGTGCACTAGTTGTGTGGGGGCCATGCTATGGATTGAATGGGAATTTGATTGTGCCTGGCCGTGTTGCATGGATGCTTGCCACGTGCAGTCTGGGTGGGGATTGTTGTAGTGCTATAGACTTGTACAACACACAACTGGACACTTCTGCCCACCATATGTTTGCTGATGTTTTTGCCCGTCTCTGCTAATCCCGCCTCCCACACATTAGGACCGTATATTGATAATACATGTACTTGGAATATACTTCTACACTTTGCCCATTTACATGTCTGTCCAAATACCTTTTAAGCGTGGTGATTGTGTCTGTTTCCACAGCCACCGCTGGCTGCTCATTCCAGATAGCAGCCATTCTGTATTTAAGAAAAAAAAGCGTATCCCGTTGGATCCCCTTAAATCTCCTTCCTTTCACCGGAAATCTGCGCCCTCTTTTCTCATTGCTTATGGATTGTTTGGAATACTGTTGTGTAACTGTTGAGGGGGAACTTGCCATGTACACAAGGTTGGACCTTGCCAGAGAGTGTAATAATGTTTGTGCTTTGTGCATGAATATAAAAGGGTGAGTTATTTTTGGTTGGGTTATTAGACACACTACATAAAAAGCAGGGAAGTTTTACCACTATCCCGGTGCCAACACTTAGCCCACTATCAACGTCCAAAACAAAAGATCTTGTTCTCTGTTTCCTGCCTGTTCTCTACAACTCAGGAATCCCTATAGATCTGAAAGATCCTTGTATTTTCACTTGGCTTCTTCACGTGTTGAAGATTTTTTCCTCATTCAATATGAAAGACTGATGAGTAAATGCTCAATCTGAAAAATAATAAGTTAACACCATACCTGGGCCACAGAACCCCCTTGTGCAACACATCTACATGAAACTTTGCTGTAGAAAAGCAGCATCTCTCATCAAAAACCCTCAATGTCCAGGTCATGCACTTTTCTCGCTGCTGCCATAGTGTGAAAGATATAGGTGCCTCAGGACTTGCGCCAACAGGTGCAAGAACAGTAAGCATCCCTGAAAGATCAGGCTGTTGAACAAGTGGGGATAGCTACGTTCATTTAAGGACTCTGTCATGTTTTGTTATTTCATGCTCACTATTTATTGCTATTTATTTCTATCTACATCTGTACAGTTTATTTGCAGTTAACAGTTCATGATATTTGCAGTTGCTTGTCGATAGATTTGCTAAAAACGAATATCAGGGCTGTATGGGGGACATGTATATTCTCTGATAATCAATTTTATTTTGGCTTTGAGGTCAAAGGAGAATGGCCTGTTTGGCTCAAGCTGACTCAACAGTAACTAAAATAACCAGATGTTACAATACTGGTGTGCAGCAGAGCATCTCTGAAAGCACAAAATGTAGATGCTTGACGGGGATGAGCTACAGGAGCAGACGATCACGGACATATACTCCGTGTCTATTTTATTAGATACAGGAGATATCTAGTAAAGTGGTCACTGAGTTGATGGTTTGTGTTCGTGTTTAATGTCCATACCCAAGGTCTGGTCTCCAGTTGCATTGGAATTCCTCACCTTTGACCAAGACCTCACTCTTGTCAACATCATATGGTAAATGATATACAAGAGTCACTCCACGTTAAAAAGTATTCACAATCTGTAACAGCATGTAATCTTCAGCCTAAGTAGACCTACTCATAAAAAAACATTGGTATAATGAAAGTAATTCTAATATTCACAGTACATTTATGATCAGTGTATGTACAGAAAACAAATCTGTATGGTATAGTATTCTTCACTGAAACGACTCAGATCGTATAGATCGCCCTGAACAAACCACTTGAAAATGGCGTTTCAAAAAATAAAGAACAGTAACCGGAATACAGGCACATATTCAATATGAACTACAAAGTATCGAAAAATTGGTTTCCAATTGATCCTTATAATATTGTTCCCAAGGCTCCTGCATTTCCCTATGACATCAGCTAGCGAGAGGGAGAGGTAGACCAATCATACACTGGCAGTTTGAAGCAAGTTTGAACATTTGTTAGTCCTCGATCCTCGTATTCATTGACTTCAATCTTGCTGAATGTTTCAATTGGAGATAAGCAATGGAGTTAATCATGGGCTCGCAGCCTTGATGCCTCAATTGGAGAAAAGTAACAGTGTCAATCCTGTTTCTAGGCCACACATTCTGCTCCAAACCTCACTGAAATTCCTTGGAGACAGCAAAGCACCAGATTGCTCAACCCGTCCAAAGACACAGAATCAAATGTAAATTACTGGTTTCAACGACACGCCGATTATTAGTGGAACCTCATTTGCAAGACGATGAAGTGAAAGGAGCATATCTGTGAACTGTCCGCAGGGCATTGTCGTTTGTCGTGCTGTTCGCTGGGCCATCTTGTGTGAACTGAACAGGAATCATAACGTCACTTTTGTGAAACACGTTATGATCCCTCTTGGGTTGTAAGAGATCTCCATTACAGCGCCAGTTGGCGATCTGGGTCTTCCTTTATTACTCAGCTAGATTCAACTCGGAGTCTAAAGAGAGATTACGTGTCACGTGTACGTCGAACAAACAGTTAAATGTGTCTTTTCGATCAATGGCCAACACCGTCCAATGTTGTGCTGGGGGAGGAGGGGGGCTGTCACACTTCCTGAGGCAACGGCTTACTCACAATTTCCTAAACCAAAACCGTTGACTTTGAGACACAGCACAGCTTTCTTATACACTGCGCAGAAACAGTTAGCTATGTTTAAAGGAGGTAGAATGAGGGAAGTCAATCTGGATGGTGTGGAACAGTAAAATCTGGGGTTAACAGCAGCATGGGCGGAGGTATGCCAGCTGGAAGGCAGGATGGAGTGAATGATTCGTTTACAGAGTTGTTTTTTGTGAGCGTGCTACGCCTGTGATTTAAAATGTACGGAGTTAACAACAACATCAAATGTGCAAATTGGTTAATTTTCTGACATTTGGAGACAGATAGAGTCAGTATCTGCGACTGAGGAAGTGACGGGACCAGCAGCAAAAAAAAAAAAAACATTTTGCTATAAACACACTATGAAATGGTGTTCAGGGCTGTTTCAGGATTTAAGTATCAGAATTTCATTTATCCATTTGTTTGTTTATTTATTGTGATACAGCATGGAATAGGTACTTATGGCCCTTTGAGCAGCACCACACAACAGTTTCCAATATCATCTTAGCCAAATCACAAGACAATTTTCGATGACCAAATAACCTATCAATTAGTGTATCTTTGGATTATGGAGGAAACCCATGGGGCATGAGGAGAACATAGAAACTCTTGACAGGCAGTGGCAGGAATTGAACCCAAGTCGATTGTACTATAGACCATTGTGATAGCCACTGCACTACTATACTACCCCAACTTGATTTTTAACAGTTAAGACCAGGAATTTATTAAGCATTTTCATGAACTGTTTCCTCTCAGACGGTATGGCAGATAACAGTGAGCGTAAATCTTTACAGTGTCTGGGATTCGGGTTTCAATTCCTGCTGCAGTTTTATGGCATTTGTATGTTCTCTCCATGACCCCATTGGTTCTTTCCCACATTCCAAAGTCATACACATTAGGATTAGTAAGTTGTGGGTTGGCAATGGAAGCGTAGTGACACAACTGTCCAGCACAATCCTCAGATTGTGGTAGTTGATACAAGCAAATCGCTTCATGGTATGTTTCAATGTACGTGTGACAAATAAAACTAATTTGCAATGAGATAGAAAATCTTTATAACCATATAACAATTCCAGCACGGAAACGGTCCATCTCGGCCCTTCTATTCCGTGCCGAACGCTTACACTCACCTAGTACCACTGACCTGCACTCAGCCCATAACGCTCCATTCCTTTCCTGTCCATATACCTATCCAATCTTACTTTAAATGACAATATCGAAACTACCTCTATCACTTCTACTCGAAGCTCGTTCCACACAGCTATCACTCTCTGAGTAAAGAAATTCCCTTCGTGTTACCCCTAAACATTTGCCCCCAACACTCAACACATGTCCTCTTGTTTCAATCTCTCCTGCTCTCAATGGAAAATGCCTATCAACGTGAACTCTATCTATCCCCCTCATAATTCTGAATACCTCTACCAAGTCCCCCCTCAACCCTCTACGCTCTAAAGAATAAAGTACTAACTTGTTCAACCTTTCTCTGTAACTTAGGTGCTGAAACCCAGGGAACATTCTAGTAAATCTCCTCTCTACTCTCTCTATTTTGTTTAAATATTTCCTATAATTCCCTGACCAGAACTGCACATAATACACCAAATTCGGTCTGACCAATGCCTTGTACAATTTTAACATTACATCCAAACTCCTATACTCAATGCTCTGATTTATAAAGGCCAGCATACCAAAAGCTTTCTTCACCACTCTATCCATATGAGATTCCACCTTCAGGAAACGATGCACCATTATTCCTAGATCACTCTGTTCTACTGCATACTTCAATGCCCCAACATTTACCATGAATGTCCTAATTTCATTATTCCTACCAATATGTAGCACCTCACACTTATCATCATTGAACTCCATCTGCCAACTTTCAGCCCAATACTTTGAGTACAGTATTCACAACCAGTTTTTATTCTGCATCCTAATGCAATGAAACTTGCCCTGCTTTCCGCATTTTGCCTGATTATCTGCCTGCCTTTCTTAAGAAATGACTGCACGCTGCTTTTGTTGTTTTAACACCTTTCGTATCCTGAGTCCCTTTTCTCCGATTCCCAACCCCATGCTTAATTAGCAGCAACGCTCCACAACTGCGTTAACAAACCAGCCTGAGAGAATATGTGTCCCTCTCGAGGTCAGGTGCAATGTATAGGGCACCCCTGCTCGATTTGGATATCCAGCATCTGCAGATTTTTTTTCCTGTTTGTGAAATGAGTGTGCTTGGCTACGGGCATACCTTAACAAATGGAACTGAGACAATGTAAAAACTACGACCGTAATAGTAAATAGGTAATAAATACAAAAAGAATGTTGTGAGGAAGTGAGGAGCCCTTGAAATCTTTTCACAGGTTATGGCAACAATTCAGTGAAGGGGCAAGTGAAGTTGAGTGGTTATACCCTTTGGTGCAAGAGCCTTATTAATGAATAAGCTTCCTTATTTAAGAAGAGTTTGAGGTGCAGCACGGAAATTATTTGTAGTTCCATGAACACCAGTGCAGCACATATAGTAACTGTGATCGGTGCAAACTCTGGACCTTATCCCAAACTGGGCTCTCCACGACACTCCGTACTCCAGCTGAGAAGTGTCGGTGTTCGCCCCCTGCTGGGGTCAACGCCTACTTGAAATCTACGTTGGAATCTCCCGTCCTGGTTTGGCACAATCTTTCGCCATTCCGCAGCCACGTCGTGTTGACATCCTTTGGGGTAAAATCCATACGCTCTCTGCATCAGGGCTAAGGGTTTTACTCCCGGGTTCGTGTGTGTCCAGCTTATGATGATGCAACATTTCGGCGCAGTGGAGAGAAACCATGAGACACAGGAGCAGAATTCAACGGTCCGAATTAAAGTATACAATATACATCCAGAAATTCTTTCACTTCGAAAACATCCACGAAAACAGGAAAGTGCCTCAAAATAATGAAAGATAGTTAAACGTCAGAACCCCAAAGCCTACCCCTAGTTCCCCCTGCCGTGCTTAAGCGGCAAAAAGCAACGATCCCACCCTCCCTACCAGCAAATAAACGCGTATTTGTGCCATCATCGAGCCCTAGCGTGTGCTAAGCAATAGCAAAGACACAGACCAAAGTTACCCCAAAGGCTTCGTATTTCATCCGACACTCGATAAATCTGGTTATATAACAACAACCCTTTGAATAACCATGTTAAAAGCCCGTTTTGTCGCTTTTTGAGCTCAGTGTCCGAAGATCGCAACGATCCCCGGTTTCGGACAACAGCGTAAGATTTTCCGACCACCCCGATTACACACGAGTCTTCTGCCGTGACACCGACCCTCGATCCTCCCGTCTCCAGAGCTCCGAGATACTAAACTTCCGAACTCGATCGAGATTCTCAGTCTAAACCCGAGAACGGGTCCCATTCCCGGAAAGAACCAAAGCCTGCGAGTAACTCCAGGTCAGGGCCTTCAAAAGAACCCTGAAAGTGAAAAATAAAGATGTTAAAGGCAGAAATGGAGCTGTTTCCGAAGATGCAACTACAGGGATTGCTGTTAGGCACCATTATTCCTGCTAAGCTCCGACTTCAAATTGGGCCATTCAGCCCATTACCTCTGCTTTTCCAAACCACCATGGCTGATCTATTATGTCTCTCACGATCATTCTCCAGCCTTCTTCCCACAGCTTTTGACACCATTATTAATCAAGAACCTCGCAACTTTTGCTTGAAATATACTCAATGACTTGACTCCCACAACTGTCTGTGGCAATGAATTTCAGAAATTCACCACCCTCCGGCTAAAGACATTTCTCCTCATCTGTGCTCTCAAGGGACGCACTTCTATTCTGATGCAGTGCCTCGGTATTACTGAGAATACTCAGTACAGGAGATCGAATATCATGTTATAGCACATTGGTAAAGTCACCTCCATAGTGCTGAGGCTATGAAGGCTGCCCAGTGTCTGTGCTCCATGCCCATGAACAGGCTGAACCGATAGGCCAGGCTTTGGGCTGGTCCAGGGTTCGGATCTGAGGATTATTTTTTGTTCAGAATGCTGTTGTCCGAATGACTTTTCTTTCTTTCCCCTGTACATTTATTGTTGGTCCTTTATTTTTATTTTTATTCTTTTTTTCTTCAATTGAGTTCTCTCGGGTCTCTTGCTTTGTGGCTACCCGTGAGCAGGCACATCTCAATGTTGCATAATTTTTACATTCTTCGAGAATAAATGCACTTGAATGTTGTAGCAATGTACAATTCTTGTCACTCTCCTGTAGGAAGAATTTTATTAAATGAATAAGTTGCAAGCAGGATGTTACCTAGACAAGGGGTTAGAAGAAGCTGGATTTGCTGCGTCTGTACACTCTCAATTTTAGGATGTTGAAAGGTGAACTTATAAACTTTTGAGGTTAAAAGGGCGACACTCGGAATATTGTGTTCAGCTATGTTTGCCTCATTATAGGAAGGACATCGATACTTTAGAGAGGATGCAGAGGAGATTTATCAGGATTTTATCTTTCCTGGAGGGCATGTGTGATGAGGTCTGTTGGATTAGAATTTCTCTCTTTGGAGCAAATAAGGTTAAAGTTGACTTGATTAGGGTGTAGCATGATAAGAGACATAGATCAAGTAGATAGCCCGAGAAACTCCCATGGCCGAACTGTCTAATAAGAGGGAATATAATTTTAAGGATATTGATAGGAAGTATGGAGGGGGAATGTCAGAGATAAGTTTTTACACAGATTTGTGGGTGTATGGAATGCACTACTCGTGTGGTAGTAGAGTCAGATAGATTATTGGCTTTGAAGAAACTCGTTGATAGTCACATGGATGATAGAGAACATCTTGCGCTGTGTCCGTCTGCGTTGTAATGTTCTGTGAACTCATGAGTATCATAGAGAAGGTGAATACAATCTTTCTCTTAAGGTCGGGTAGAAGTGAGAAAGTTAGAAGTAAGACTTATTAAGTACCTGAGGGAAAATGTTTTGCACCTGAGGTAATGGTTATGACATTTAGAAGGCCTTTTGGCCGTTAAAAATTGAATGGCCTAAGGATTAGCCTCACTTGTCACATGCTCACGGAAACACGGATCGAATCATAAACACAAAAACTTTTGCGGTTGCTGAAAATCCAGAGCAACACTTTGTGAAAACGGTGATCACAGACCGGAGATTGTGTTGTTATCCTTACCTTGCTTTTGAAGCCTTCGTAGCATTCCCACGTGGATAGGAAAGGTTTAGAGCAGTGGTTCACCTCCTGGGGTTCTCGACTGCCTCTGTTAATGGTAGAGATCCATGTCATAAAACAACGTTGTTTATCCCCGGTTCAGAGGTATATGGACCAAATGCAGGTTTCTGTCCTGCTGTTTGAAGAATATTGAATGAGTATGATCATTCAATACCCTGGTACTCATACCCTAGTATGACATGATGGGGTTTGGATCACACTGTGTTCTCTCTATGGCCTTATATCTTATTATCTACCTGCTTACTGTCACACCTTGTTCTGCATTCGATTATTGTTTTATCCCTGTAATACCTCAATGCACAGTTGTAATGAAACGATCTGAGTGGATGCACTGTACCTTTGGTAGGGTACTCGCTCAGATTAATTCAGTTTGAGATTGAAAATTATTTATTGTCGTTCTTCAGTGCAGCGGAGTAAAGGAAAAGAAAATGACTGTCAATTACAGTCCAACGCAGCAGAAAATAACACAATAACACGAACAATAAATATAAAAGCAATTCTACAAAACAGAATGTACAAGTGACTGTTTGAGTGAGGCCATAAATCCTTAAGATTAGGTCATTTACAGAGACTGATTGTACGTACCCAAAGCGGCACTAGGTACAGGAGTATCTGAAAGGAACACTCTGGTTTCCTTGGCTACGTAAGTCTAGGTAAAACATCTCCAGCCTCACTAAACGTGTGAAATTGAGTCGTTAGTCAAATTTATGTGAATTGCTTCGAGATAAATTTTCAGGGAGTGATAAAGAGGAACTGGCTTTGCTAAAGGATAAGTCAAACCAGTTTTATCTTATAAAGGCAAAAGGTGCATATGTGAGATCGAGATAACAATGGCTGGAAGAGGGTGAACAAAGTACAGCTTATTTCTTTCGTTTAGAAAAGCAGAGTTTCCATTCATCAGCTTAATATTAATGTCTCCTCCCCTTTTCTTTCTCCCTAGGCCTCCTGTCCCATCATTCATTCCCTTCTCCAGCTCTGTATCCCTTTTGCAAATCACCTTTCCGGCTCTCAGCTTCACACAACCCCCTCCGGTCTTCTCCTATCATTTCGCATTTTCCCCTCACCCTCTTACTTTCAAATCTCTTGCTATCTTTCCTTTCAGTTAGCCCTGACGAAGGGACTCGGCCTGAAACGTCGACAGTGCTTCACCTGAAAGATGCTGCCTGACCTGCTGTGTTGCACCAGCATTTTGAGTGTGTTGCTAAAATATTTCTCTGCTTTTTCGGGTAAACTGTATAGCTCAAAATATTGCGAAACAACTACACTGCATCTCATGAATTATATTAATAATCTTAGGAACCTGTCCAATGATCAGAAAGACCTGTGTGATGCTCTTATTAACTTGGGAGAGGTAAAGGGTGCCATTTCATATTTTAAAACAATAAGTCACCGGTTGTGGACGTTCTGACTGCAGAATTTTATAGCATGTTTTCTGACACCTTAGCTTCCTTTATACTTAAATTGTTTTCAGAATGTATTGATAAAGAATTTCTTCCCACTTCTTTAACACAGGGCTTTATTATATTCAATCTCAAACCAAGAAAAGATAAATTATTTATATATAATTTGCGTCCTATTTGCCTTCTCAATAGTGATTATAAAATTCATGTCTAAATCTTTGCTAACGAAATGAAAGTAGTTTTACCATTTATTATTGATGAACCACAGTCAGGTTTTATGAAGGTCGTCATATCTATAATAATGTCAGAGTAGTTTTTGATCTTATTGATTAATCACATGTCACGTAACACGTGACCGGGTCACCAAACCAGCGGAAATGGAATGATACTTTGCAGTCTGGTGGTACTGTAACTAAAGGCGTTTATTAGTAAACTAAGTAATGCGGTATCAAAAAATGCAAATATACGTATTAAACAGGTTAGCGATGATAAATACAGAAGTGTAGGATAAGAATCCAAACCAAGCTCTATCGTAGTCTAGGGGTAAATGAATAGTCTTAAGATAATGCAGAGTTCAGTTCAGTTTAGTTTGGGTTGATGCAGTTGCTGTAACGTTGGTGGGGGGGAGAGAGAGAGGAGCTGCAGCAGGCAAACCTTCCATTGTCTTCTTGTTCCGTTGTACCGTTGTGGTCACCGATTATGACCTCTCCATTGCAAGCCAGACCGTGCGTCAGAGTTGGGTTCGTCACCCCAAGCGTGGGTGGACAAACACACCCCCCCCCTGCCACCGGCCTGTTTTCATACACTATGAGCCTCTGACCGATTCCCCCATATCGATCCTCCAAGCCCCCACCTTCCTGTGGGTGCACAGCACTCTTTCAGTGTCCAGTAGCGTGTCTGTCTGTGTCTCAGCGGACTCGTCTTTTATCTCCCCAGCCGGGGTACCAGCTATCCATCAACTCCATGGCCATCAAACTGGCCACTCCGTGCTGTCTCAGCAGGAATGTTAACGAGCAATGAAGTGTCCTTGCAGCAAAAGGGAAATAATCAGTGAAGAAGCCATAATACTAAATTATGAGTGTGTGTGTTTCTCTCTCTTATCTGTATCAGATGTTTCTCCCTCTGTTCTTCATCTCCCTCTCTCATCAGCAGCATAGTTCACGGGGGGAACAACTTTCTACTCCATCACACATAACACACATTTAGTTCAAAATGTTAGTTCTATACTCTTTTTAGATTTCTACAAAAAGTATTGTAGAAATAAACTGATACTTTTGAACATCAGTTTACCTTCTCTGTTCCTGTTAAATTTGGATTTGTTCCATTATTTTGTAAGTCTGTTAAGATTTTTTGCACAAACGCTAATAGTTCTATAGAGTTGAGGTTGGGAACTTTAATGAGGTTTGATGTGAATGGGTGGGGGTGAGACAAGGTTGTCCTATCTCACCTTATTTATTCATTGTATGTGCTCAGCTGTTCACCTAATATGTCAAGTCCAGTCCTCTAAAAGGTATTTTCTGTGCGAATTCCATTTTTAGGATTAGTCAATTTGCAGATGGTGCAACCCTTTTCTTAAATGATGTTTCTGAAATTTCATTGGCTTTAAGCGAATGTGAATATTTAAATATCTGAAAATATTTAGATATTTGTGAATTGTCTTCTATTCTTGTTTCCTCCTGTTTTCACTTTGAAAAATGTGAATAGTTTCCTCTTGTTGTTTCCTCTTGTTGTACTCAATCTATAATTAATAATATTCCAGTAAAAGACAAAGTTACATATTTGGGGATAACTATTGTTAAAAATAATTACTTAACGTGTGTCGATCATTTTCAACCTCTTATAGACTAAACCAAAAGAAAGATTAAACCAATGGCTTCAAAGGGACTCATCTCTGAAAGGACGGGTATTGCTTTGTAAAGCAAATGGTCCTTCCAGGCTTATATATATATAACTCTTCCATTATCCGTCGATTAAAAAACATCTGCAAATTCATAGACACCATGTTCTTTAACTTTCTATGGAAAAATATTCATTATATAAAAAATAATCTGTCATGAATAGGTATGACAAAATGGGTCCAAATTTTCTTGATTTTGACACTTAATAACACTTCTAAAATTAATTGGATTAAATAATTATTACGTAATCTTACTTCTATTTGGAATTCTATTCATTCTTTTGTCTTTTCCTTGGTTGATGCATTGAAATGTTTTCTTTATATAATTACAAATAGATAAAGTTCCTCTCTGTTTATCTCAGTTTCATAAACAGACACGTATCTTGGTCTTTGATTTAAAAAACACAATTTTTCTCCTCATAGTTATTTTATCGGGAATAATTACAGCATAACATATATGCATCAATCTTTGTATTATAAAGGTTGGTTCGATAATATTATTTTGTTAGTTAAAAAGTTATTTAATTCAAGCGGTACTTTATTGAGTTATACTGAGCGTTAACCCACCTTTCAATTTCCTATGACTCAAAAGAATTTGCTGCTGTTATGGTTGCAATTTCCTCTGGTGTAATTATGTTGATTAGAAATACATTATATATTGTTAGTTGATTACTCAGCTTGGATCCATCCAGTACAGCTGTAGGAAAGATTTATTTTCCTCCATCTTAAAAATATATAATAAAGGTATTAGAAGTTTATTTCAGAAAAACATTACCTCTATCCCTAAGGTTTATTTTAGTGTTTGGAAAAGTTGCTTGGGGAATCTGAGGTGGAGGAGCATTTGGGGCTTATTTAATAAATTTTTAGTGAGGAATAAAATTAAAGACATTTCATTCAAAATTATACATTGATATTATCCAAACATTGATGATTTGAGCAAACACGAGGAAATCTGCAGATGCTGGAAATTCAAACAACACACACTAAATGCTGGTAGAACACAGCAGGCTAGGCAGCATCTATAGGGAGAAGCGATGTCGACGTTTCGGGCCGAGACTCTTCGTCAGGATTAACCGAAAGGAAAAATAGTAAGAGATTTGAAAGTAGTGGGGGGAGGGGGAAATGCACAATGATAGGAGTAGATCGGAGGGGGTGAGATGAAGCTAAGAGCTGGAAAGGTGATTTGCGAAAGTGATACAGAGCTGGAGAAGGGGAAGTATCATGGCACGGGAGGCGTCAGGAGAAAGAAAGGAGGCGGGGAGGGGAGCACCAGAAAGAGATGGAGAACAGGCAAACAACGAAATATGTTAGGGATAGGGTAAGAAGGGGGGAGGGGCATTAACAGAAGTTAGAGGTCGATGTTAATTATTGATTATTTGACAAGGTTTAATTCTGACATTGAAACTACCACTTCTTTTTGTGGTTTATATCCAGATCATTTATTTCATCTATTTTTGGATTGTGAATATGTTAAAACATTCTGGGTTGATGTTTCTCAATTTATAGATCAATATATCAATGTGGATTTCACTTTTTGTTCTGAATCTTTTTTATATGAGTTCACTAATAAAACCAAATCTCATAACGGTCATTTTTTAAAATTATAAATCTTTTGTCAATTTACAGCAAAGGTTATATCCATAACGGCAAATACAGCAATAAGAAACCTTCATTTATATTTTTACGTCAGACTTCAAACTATATATTAGTACTCTGAAAACTTCCCATAACCAGAAAGCTGTAAAGGATGTACAAATTTGTCCACGTATTGGGTTAATTCTGCAAATGTTTTTGCTTTGTGAATCCTTTTAAATATAGTTCCTTCTGTCCAACAGTATTTTGAGTGGATTTTCTTTTATATTTCTATATTTTAAGTTAATAGTTATATATTTGTTGCTGCTTTTGTGTCATTCCCTGGCTTTGTTAGCATATGTTTAATGTTTCCGTTTTTGTTTGTGCTCAGTAAATATAAACAATAAAGAAGAGTATTAAAACTTCCTTGGTACGGTTCACTTCAGGGACAGGGTTTGAAGTGGTTCAGGCCACTGATGATGTCTTCCAACAGTGGAATACTGACCACAATTTTCCTGACAGAGAAATCAAAATAACTGACGAATTTGCCTTCGTAACCTAATCGCAGGCCCGTTTCTGAGAACCACTGAGAGGTGCTGGATTCGACTGTCTTCCCTGTTGATCACAATTGAGAAGAAGGATGTTTGAAGAGTAGTCTAAAGAGTACAGTGTGATGCGAAGGAATTGAATGAAACATGGTGATTTCCGCCTTCTGAGTTGCAGGTTCAATAAGTTACAATTTCAATCCCTTTGCTCCCATGCTAGACAAAACCCTTGTTAGATCAGACTTACGTTGACTGCGTGTCTATCAGAATTGGCTGAGAGTATTGGATGCAACAAAGTTTATGGGAGCAGAAGCCACCCCAGCTGTAGTCTGCAGAACAGAAAGAGGCATGCCTCTAATGAATAATGGGAAGAAGCAAAGGGATCTTGGGGTTCACATCCATAGATCGCTCAAAGATTGATAGCACAAGTTATCAGATCATGTTTAATATCACTGGCATATGTCGTGTAAATTGTACAATGCAATCATTAACATAGAAAACTACGAATTACAATAAGATGGACATATAAAAGGAAATAAGTAGTGCAACAACAGAGGGAAAACTTCTGATGTAGCGTTCATGGGTTTATTGTCCATTCAGAAATCTGATGGAAGAGGAGAGATTCTGTCACTGGATGTGTTTCTTCAGGTTCCCATACCTTCTCCAGGATGGTAGCAAAGAGAAGTCATGTCCTAGTGGTGATAGGGCCCTTTTTGATGGATGCTAGCTTCTTGAGGTATCGCCTTTTGAAGATGTCCTGGATGTTGAGGAGGCTAGGGCCGATGAAGAAGCTGGCTGAATTTGCAACTTTCTACAATTTTTTACAGAGCCTGTGCCACTGCACCTCCTTACCAAACTGTAATGCTACTAGTTTGAATGCTTTCCATGGCATAGCAATAGAAATCTGCGTGTGTCCTTAGTGACATACCATTTTTTCGGGCTCCCTATGAAATACAGCCGGTATTGAGACTTGTTTGTAATTTCATAATATGTTAAACCCAGACTAAGACTTCAGAGATGTTAACACCCAGGACTTTGAAACAGCTCACCTTTCCACTGTTATGCTTCAAGAAAGGGTTTTGTGTATTTGCCTTCAATTAGTCAGGGGATTTAATTCTAGAACGAAAATGTAATGTTGCAGTTCTATTAAAATCTGGTTTGATCCCATTTGGAGCATTGTGTTCAGTTCTGGTCACCTCAGAGGAAGGACATGGAAGCTTTAGAGAGGGTACAGAGGTGATTTACAAGGATCCTGCCTGGATTGGTGCGCATGTCTTATGAGAAAAGATTGAGTGAGCTCGAGCTTTTCTCTTTTGAGCGAAGGAGGGTGAGAGGTGACTTCATGGAGGTCTACTAAACGATATCAAGTGGATAGCCAGGAAATCTATGCCGTGTTTTTTTTTCCACTTGCCTATTTCAATACTTCAAGTCTTTTGCTTCATTCAATATGATTGGCTATTAATCTGATATCAACATATTCTTTCTCTTTCCTTAAGCTTTTTGAACATCTCTACATCCAGAAATCTATCTTTCTTCGTAAAGGTAATGATAAAGATTAATTTGTCACACATATATTGAAAGCAAACATAGATCGTTTGCATGAACAACCAACACAACATAAGGTCGCCACACATTTCGGCACCATCATAATGTTTATCAGAACAATAGGAGCAGCAAAAAAAGCTGCAGAACAGCGATACATCAGCAACAGCAAAACAGGCTCCATCCCTCCTAACCACTCACTCTCTCTCTCTCTCTCTCTCTCTCTCTCTCTCTCTCTCTCTCTCTCTCTCTCTCTCTCTCTCTCTCTCTCTCTCTCTCTCTCTCTCTCTCTCTCTCTCTCTCTCTCTCTCTCTCTCTCTCTCTCTCTCTCTCTCTCTCTCTCTCTCAACCCAGGACAGTTTGCCTTTGAACATCCAAAACTCCGATCTTGTAGATATCGACCTCCAGGCTTCCATTTATGCTTCGAAATTTGGTACAGACCCCACGTGAATCCACAGAGCTGGTCAGACTGAGGTGATTAGTGCTTATTGGCCCATCTTGAAGGTAACCCTCTTCATATAAGCGGGAATGGGTTGTTGGTTTTTAAGGTCTGTGAAACTGAGGGAAAAAAAACACAACAGGTACTTGATTGGCATTGTCTAAGATTTCCAGCATTTCTGTTTTTTTTCAACCTATACCTCAAGTCTTTTACCTCATTCATTTGATATTGTCTAATGTCATCAAAACATGATCCCTTTGTTCTTCCCTCGCACACTTCGATTACTTCTACTTGCAAATATCTATCTATCCTCTTAAAGATTAAGGTAAAGATTGGCTTCATTATCACATGTACCTTGGCACATGCAGGGAAATGTTTTGTTTTTCATCGAATCAGTCGGTAAAGATTGTGCCAAGACCAAGCCACAAGTGTCGCCATGCTTCTGGCAGCAGGATAGCCTGCCCACAAATTATTAACCCTAACTTTAGGTGCGAGGAAATGGGAGCTCCTGGCAGAAACAAACACCATCACGACGAGAAAATACATACTCCTTACAGATTGGCTGATTTTCTAGACTGTTGGATGTTGTGTTTTAACACCAGTGCATGTGCAATCTTATTTTTGACATATGAATGATGATGGAATAATTATGTCCATGAATAAAGCGAGCCCTGATTAGTTCAAATGTGCATAATTCCTTTATGGAGGTGTTCCAGATGAATCGGGTTGTTTTTGGCACATTGACATTTTTGGGTGATTTTGGCACATTGACATTTTTAAATCAATGTGCAACGTAAAGGCAAAAGTAAATGGGAGAAATGTACTATTGACCAGAAGAAACTATGGTATGCAGTCGTGGATTTGGCGTATCAAAACAGGAGAAGCAAACAAGCTAATTGTCTTTGTCCTCCACCCACCCAACCCCTCCAGCCGCTCAATTTTGTGGACTCTGAAATGATTCTGGCTCTGGGATAATACGATCAGAGTAAGTGAATACGGACACAAAGAAGCTTCATGTAATGACCTTCAACCTGAGACCATTTCAGTCAAATGGCTGTTCATGTAAAATGCTAGACCTACCAAAGAATTTCGTTAGACTCTGTTTGGGTTGCCTCATTTAACTGCTTTGCAGCAGCCAAAGATACAAATACACAAGGCGGGATGGGCAGAACCGTGAAACAATGTTGGTTGTATCCCTGTATAAGAATCAGTGAGAAGCTGACTTTGTACCAATGAGGTGAAGATCCACGAGTACAGTTTATGAGGAGTATTATGAGTCAGGAGCTTAAAATACACAGGGAGAAAGACCTTCCCGCAACCAGCTACCAAACATGGCGGATAAGAAGGTCACGCGGAACGCTTCGCCAGCGCAGACTCCTTTACTGGGAAATACTGATCCCCTACAATGCCTGTTCATTGGGGCTGTGGTGGGTTCAGTGGTTCTAGTAGGGTGCACACACGTAGTTAGTTTGTGAACCTCCGTGCTTTTTAGATGAGACAAAAGTTACTTGTCGGTAAATACAAATTTTCTGTGCCTCACTAATTATTACAAAGGATAATTCTTATAACAGAATTAGCGTCCCTGTTTGGGGCTCGGTGATATTCTCTTTATCCACGGGGTGACTCGAGTCGGACCACATGGGTGAGGTACAGAGATCTGGGGTGGGTAACTAGCGGTTACTAACCCAAAATGAAGAATTTAGGAAATTCTACAAGTCTGAAGGTCTTGGGTTGTTTAAAGTGGACAGGGTACCTCCAGTCATAGGTATCGGGTATGAGGGCGCCCTATGAGTGCTTAGTCGCTGCCCTGGCTGTGAAGGGAAAACTGTTGGGGATGCCCTGTGGAGCATCGCTCGAGGGAAGCTGTCGGTCATGAAATTTAAACAACTGTAAAAAAAAAAGAAAAAATAGCAGATGCCGGTTTAATTGAGGATTTGATACAATTATGACAGAATGCCGAGCCAGAACGGCACAGACCAGAAATGAAAAGCTAATGTCGGCATAAAGCAGAAGCTAAGGGAAAAAGGTTAGAACAGGATATCCTAGAACAGGGGTCGGCAATGTTTTTGCCTCTGTGGGCAGGATTGCGTATTAATCAACGTCCTGTGGGCCAGATGAATGGCATAACAATACTTGAATTATGGGAATTTCCCATTTAAATACATTTATTTATGTTTTACCGCAAATTATTGAATAACGCATACCAGAAATTAATTTGTGCTTAACAAAGGATGCCAATTAGTAATCTGATAACACAGTATAGTTGCAATTTATTTCAATGAAAGCATCCTTTGAATCTATTAAAAGGATACAAAGAATCTTTAAACATAAAATGTATGAACATGATGCATTGATTGGTGGTAAATTAAGTATAATAAAACATAAAATTTTAATGCATACAACCAAATAAATCAACGTGAAACCTGAAGCTGTTTGTTGCTTGAAAGCTTCTCAATATTCCGTGTCAGACTTGTTGATGCTGAGTGCAAGACATTATCCAGATGACCGTCAGACAGTCTTGTTCTCAAACGGTTTTTGGTGTGCTTCATTTATGAAAATAACTGCTCGCATAAATAAGATAACAATTATGCCATCTTTTTTGCATTGTCCACTGTTAGGATACTTCTCTCTTGGATGAAAATGTTTTCTATATAAGTCAATTACTGACACATCTTCAGAATGAAATTTCAATCTCAATATGTCGTCACACTGCATCGCAATGAATTCGTAGCTGGCACCGGAATTTCCTTCATTTTCACTACTTTTCTTGGCAAAACAGGACGTTTGTTTTCCGAAACTAGCCTTCATTTGCTCAACTTCTTCTTTCCTTGCTTGACCAGTAAACTTTTTTAAACTTCCTCTATGGCGGGTCTCGCAATGTCGCCTGACAGTTGCCACCTTCTTCACAGCAACATTTTCTAGGCAAATGAGGCAAGCTGGTTTCCCAGCTTGCTAGATGAAGAAGTAATCTCATGTCCAAGAGTCTTGGAAATGTCGGCAATCAGCGTCTACCTTCCCGAGTTTAGCATTCACTGCCATTGGAATTTATTTTCTTCAATTTTATTTCGAATCTCGAGTTATTCAATAAGTATCGCAGCACAGGTAGATATCTGAATATTTAACATGGATTTTTTGTTTAAACACCGTGACACTGTTTCTGTTACAAATTTGAACGATCCCATCTGAAAACCGGTGCGTGCATGGAGAGTATCTAATACAGATTAATAATGTAGTCTGCCTTCCCCGCGATTGTATATACCAATGTTTGGTTTGGAATAAAATGAAACCTGGGGCCAGTTTAACAAAGACGCCATACATGTCCAACACTGTGGTCCCGTGAAGCAGACAGAATAAGGAAAAAATCGCTGTTCAGGCCGGGTAGGCATAATACCCCAATATTTGCTCGCGGGCTGGTTAAATTACCTCCGCGGGCCGTAGGTTGCCTAACTCGTCCTAAAATATTGGACCAAAACTGAAGCCGATGGAGATAGCTTACGACAGGAAATCCTAGAATATCAGCGTAAAGCAGAGCGAGCTCGGTTAGAAGGAAAACACAAAGGGTTACAAAAGGAGGCACAAACCTTTATAGAAAGTATTATGTACTGATTTACAGGGTCAGAGATGTATGGAGTTGATGTTTATGAACCAGATTTATTGAAGTGTGAGCAATTACAAAGATAAAAAGTAAACTAGCGGAAGCAGATGAACTAACGAAGGACGAAGTGGAAGGATTAAGGAAGCAGTGCGGTTATTTAAAGATGGCTATGAATGTGATTAAGAAATCAGCCCAGGAGAGAAAGAGTAACACTGGTGATCATGCGAGGTGTTTTAAGCAGATTCAAATGCTGCTGCACCTACTCGCTGCACAGCGAGGAATAATCTGTGCTCTTGGATCTGTGAAAGGTGAGGATGGTGAATATGCAGATATTGATTTGCATGAATTAGCTAATGAAGCTCCTAGATACGGCTACGCTGACTACGAAGCACCGTTTCCGAACAAACTCCCACCGATACCCTGCCAACGGGAGCTGGTGCTACTGTGTGCACGATTGGCCCCCTTTAGTTACTACCAGAGAGTGAGGAGTAAGGAGAGAGAATCAGAATCAGACTATAACATACACCACAGTTTTCGAGCATTCTAGAGATTTTACTAAGAATATCGATCGGGACATTTGTGCTCAGAATGATCCTTGAATTCTTTTCAAAGCCACTAGTCAGAGAGTACAGTAATACATGGCCGGGATGATTCCGAGGAAAGGAAATTGATTATAATATGTTTATATCCAAATATACATTCGGTTTTTTCTAGATAGAAAAAGGCACTGTGAGGGAACAAGTGAGGAACAGAAGAACGCAATTTTGACTGCGAAGGGGGAAGCCCCGGTAGACGCGCGATCCAAATTTAACCAGAGGAGAGGTGAATATCGTACTGCATTTGCATCCCGTCTTCCAAACGTGTATGGAACTGCATTTAGGACCAGAGACCTGAAATAGATGGTTGAGGATACCCGTGCCGCACTGTACTGATATATCTGAATAAGCACTGGAAATGTTTGATCTCGAAAACCCACACATACTGAGACATGGGTACTGAGAAAAATGAAGAGAGTGTTGGAAAAGGAGATATTCAGACCAACTAAACACTCTGATGGGAAAGTGATACCATTTAAAAGTTAGGCAAATACCTGGAAAAATGAGGATAAGAGCCCTACCCCAAGGGTGTTCCTGCCACGCTATCAAGGGGAAAGGAACAGCAGAGGAAATGGAACAGGGAGAAATGAAGGTGGAACAATTGTGGGACACATTGAGAGCGAATGTCAAAACCTGAGACGAGACAGAGCAGAGTAAGGCAGTTTGGCCTCGGAAAAGCCATAAAGACTGAACCCATAAAATAACATGCTGGAGACACCAACATCCAGGGAATTGTACCCTGAGCTTCAATGCTGGTGGTAGGCCTCACCAACATGGGTATATGACACAAGGTAGGATGAAACCAGAACACCTCTAGTGAGTGGTAGGGTTGGAGGCTGCCCTGTTACCATTTTACGGAACACTGCAGGATCCTGAACAACTGTTAACAATACTAATGTAAAAGTGCAAATCGGGAGATGCAAGGTAAAATTATCCTATGTGGATTCACCGAACATTCACAAGTGGGACATGCGAGTATACCATTGGAAGTAAGGGGACATCGTATTGAACATTCAATAGTGTTGGTGGAATTACCCAAGGAGCAGGAACATATACTGGGGAGTGATTATATGGCCATACCGGGCTTTGTTTAGACCCAGTTAATTGTATGATTTGTCAGATGCCAACTGGCATGAATAAAATACAGAATAAGAATCAGGTTTATTATCACAGGCATGTGACTTGAAATGTCTCAACTTAGCAGCAGTACTTCATTGCAATACATTATCTAGCAGACTTAAAGTAATAATAAATAAAATTTAAAAAAGTAAACAAGGAAATAAATTACGTGTATTGAATAAAATTAAAAAGTGCAAAAACAGAAATACTGTATATTAAATAAAGTGAGTTAGTGTCAAGAGATCCAACGAACATTTAGGAATTGGATGGCATCTGGGAAGAAGCTGTTCCTGAATTGCTGAGTATGTGTCTCCAGGCTTCTCTACATCCTTCTTGATGGTAACAGTGAGTCAAGGGCATGCCCTGGATGATGGAGGTCCTTAATAATGGACGCTGCCTTTCTGAGACACCGTTCCCGAAATATGTCTAGGGTACTTTGCAGGCTAGTACCCAAGATGCAGCTGACTAGATGTATAACTTTCTGCAGCTGCTTTCGGTCCTGTGCAGTAGCCCCTCCACACCAGGCGTGATGCAGCCTGTCAGAATGCTCTCCACGGTACAAGTATTGAAGTTTTTGTTTGTATTTGCTGACATGTCAAATCCCCTCAAACTCCTGATAAAGTATAGCCGCTGTCTTGCCTTCTTTATAACTACATTGATATGCTGATACCAGGTTAGTTCCTCAGAGATCTTGACACACACGAATTTGAAGCTGCTCACTCTTTCCACTTCTGATCGCTCTGGGAGGTTTGGCATGTGCACCTTTGTCTTACCCTTCCTGAAGTCCACGATCAGCTCTTTCGCCTAACTGACGTTGAAAGACAGGCTGTTGCTGCAGCACCACTCTACTAGTTGGCATCTCTCTCTCCTGTGCTCCTGTACACCACAAGCTGACCCAGCAAGAGAATATCAGGGTAGAATATATACAATGGGTAAAATGTGGATAAACCCAGAGCAGATGAGCAACGATCAGATGATGCAGCAAATCGTTGCACAGAACTCAGGGTAATTTGTAAGGCACAAGCATGACTGCAGAAAGATGGCTGGCAGCGTGTGCATACAAGGTCCAGACAACAAAGCGCAATAGCAAGATGGGTTTCCTAAAAAAATAATCTCAGGAAGATGTAGGTACGAGTTTGGTACAACAGGAAGATGTAGGTACGAGTTTGGTACAACAAGGTGTACTGAGGCCAGTAAACTCCACTATTACTCACTCATATATAGCCAGTGAGGAAGCCAGATGGTAGTTGGAGGTTGACAATAGACTATCGATAGCTGAATGAAAGAACCTAGTTAACAGCCCCAACTGTAGCAACTAACCTGCAGACAGTGGTTAAAAGGAATGAAAGAGCACAATGGATACAGTTTTGGACATAATTAATGGATTTTGGTTATTTCCACTAGAACAAGATTGTCAATAGAAGTTTATATTTACCTTTCAGGAAAACCCTCAGGGGTTCCATAATTCCCCTTCTATATATCACCAGTACTGAGGGGAAGGTTTATAACAGTTTTCAAAGCATCAGTGCTTTGTGGAAAATGTAGATAATCTACTTCTGCAGGTTGAAACCAAGCAGCAATATTATCAGCCATTGACAGTACTGCTGCAATTATTATTTGCTTTTGGACTAAAGGTATATCCACCTTTAGTCATTTAGCAATAAAAAAACACAGACGATGAATTGAGTTATTTGGGAATGATCATGAGAAAAAAGAGAAATTGGTAAGCAAAGATTAGAATCGGTTATGAAGCTGCACTCCTTTCTGAGGCTGCTATGATACTGTAGGGATCACATTGATAGATTTTCAGCTAAGGCAGCTCCTTTAATGGAGTTATTGGAAAAGAATGTGGTATGGGAACGGAAGTCAGAACATTCCTAGACCATCACTGCTGTGAAGCAAGCGTTGGCTACGGCGCCTGCTTTAAAAATCCCGAATACGAATGAGCCATTCTCATTGGAGGTGGCTACATCTGATACCAACTCCTCAGCAGTTTTCTTCTAGGAGACACATGAGAAGCTCAGACCAGGAGCATATCTATCACACATGCTCTCACATGTAGAAAAGGAATATACAGCGTGTGAAAAAAAAAACATTTTATTAGCTTTCTGCGCGGTACAACATTTTGCCTATTTATTGATACTTAATCTACTTAGAATACTGACTAGCACACCTCCATACAGTCACTGTTTGATGGAAGAATTAAAGGTGGTTCAGTAAGGCAAAATAGAATTGCAAATGGATGTTGCAATTCCAAGGAAATAAATATTAATGCAAAGCAAGTAAACACTGCCTCAATGTTAGCTGATAATCTGGTGTACCAAGGAAGTGAACTGGCGTGTCAAGTTATAATAGCAAATAATCCCAGGGGTTAATTTGTAATAAAACCAAAAAGAGGTGGCAGAAGAAGCTCAGATAAAGTCGATGGAGCAATCCCTTATCTCCCGCAGAGTTAGCCTCCTTCCTGCCGGCATGAACATCCAACTTACTGACCTCCGTTGATACAGCTGCCCCCCACCCTTATCCCCATCCCTATCTTTTATTTTAGTCTGGTTCTCTATTCCCCTCCCCCTCACTATAATCTCTCCCTCCAACCCAACCTTTCCTTCTCTTTAATTTCCCATAATTCTCCACCTTCCCCCTAGCCCATTTCCCTCCAGCCTAACAATTCCCAGCACTCTACTTTATCCCTCCCCCCACTTCTTATTCCCCCCTCGACCATCTCATGTTACTTCACTCCTGATGAAGGGTTTCGACCCGAAACGTCGTTATTAGCTCCTCCCATAGATGCTGTCTGTCCTGCTGAGTTCTGCCAGCATTTCGAGTTGTTTTTTTTATTTATTTCCAGCATCTGCTGATTCACTCGTGTTGTCAGTTAAAGTAATGACTGGGGGGAAAATATTAAAGGAAAAAATAAGAATACTCTACTTTAAAATGTTTGAGGATGACTTCTTATCAGTACAGGATGTTGAGAGGAGAACTGGATGTGGCATATATGTAGAGGATGAACATAGCCAGGAAAGGTAGCTTTAAAGTTAACCAAAACCTTAAGTGTACAGGCATCAGATTGGCAGCTGTAGAATTTGGCCACCCATAATATTTTCCGCCAGAGTCAGTCATACACTCTGATAGTATGCACGTTTGTAACTGCGTTATTGAACATTTGCCTGTGTGAGAAGCCAGAGGGTTTGTTTCGGCTGATGGGAAGCCCCTCCCATCTGCTGCTTCATTGCAATATATATTTGAAGAGGCAAAGGGAAAAGAGTATGCAGTCATGAAGGTGGAATCTCACTCTAAATTAACTCCAGAGTGAAACAGAAAGGCTGAAAGTTGCTTTATTTTGGATAGCAATGGTATCCACAGATTGGGGAGTTTGTGAGGCAGAAGGAACAACAGATTAAAGTTATGGATCTAACAGAAGAGCAAAAGAAAGAAAGAGTTTTCAAAAATTAATAGAAGGAGCAAGGTCTGAAATATATGAAGAACAAAGGGAGTGCTTGTCAAAGCTTGTGGTTCCAGAGGGAGGAAGAAACCAGATGATCCATTGGCACCATGATCTATGAGGGCATCAGGGGTGTGAAAGCAACTAGGAAAGGATCATAGAAGTGGGCTGGTGGCCTGATGATATGGAGCATTATGTCAAAAATTGCCTGATCTCTGCACAATATAATCCTGACAGAAACGTAAAGGAAAAAGCCCTTCGACACACCAGATCAGTGGAAGGTCATTGGATCAATTTGCGGATAGATTATATTCGCACTGTACTGCCCAGTCCAGGAGGATACAAATATATTCTGGTAGTTATAGATACTTTTACGAAGTGGATGGAAGCTTTCCCGGCTAAGACAAACACAACAAATTCCACTACAAAAACCTTATTGGAAAAGATATTCATTCACTGTGGAATACCCTGGAGTATCAAATTGAATCAAGGCACATACTTCACAGCCCAGATAATGCAAGATGTCGTAGCACTTTCAGGGATCAAGCAGAGATTTCGTGCACCCGGTTTTCTACAGACTAGTGGAATTGTGGAAATGATAAATTGAACACGAAAAAGTATAACTGTAAAAATGATGGAACGGCATGACAGGTCGTTTTGCCTGTGTAATGATGATAATAACGAATACTTCAAGTGGTTACTCGCCTTATAAACTCATGACCGGAAGGGACATGAGAGGATTAGAGGGGTTGTTAGGACTAGATTTGAAAGAACCTGAAATCGATGAGATTGTGTTAGAAAAGTGGGTCCAACAATCGGTAGAGACAACAAACGGGTCCGATTATGTGGCAGCCAGAAGAAGCACCAGCATAAAGCCTGCTTTGACTGAAAAGTCAGTCCGATAGAATTAAGCCCAGGACAAAGAGCAATGTGTAGAATACATAAACCTACCTCAGTTTAAATCCTAAGTTTGCAGGGACCTATGAAATTATACCCAAAACAAGTCCTTCATTGTACAAATTAGCGACTTTCCAGCTAAAAGAGGGTGGTACCATATTAACCAGCTGAAATTGGTGGGGGAGAAACAGGAATGTTATCATGATCGGCATATAGCAATTAATGAACATGATAGCCCTGATTCGGGAGACGTGAGGAAGGACAGCTGGTCCAAAAACATGGAAAAATATGTAATCAAGGAGGTGATTTTCAGTTCCCTCATCCATAGAACCCGGGGAGTTTTTTCAAAAAAAATCAAAGGAAAAAGAAAATATGCCTGTGATTGTTTCTCCTATTCCGAAACAAAATTGCGTGAGGAAATATGCTTGTCTCGAGTTCAAAGATAGTTGAAAGTCCGGACTGGATAGTCTAGAAGACGAAATAGAAAATATGGGCTTTAAATAATTTAAAGATTTAAAATGGAAATAAGAGCAGAACTTACTCTTGTGTGTGTTACAGGTTTACTTTAACATGAAAAGGATAATGTATTTTGTTGCAATGGAATTAACCATGACTGGGACCATGATCAGTCTTTCTGCAGAGGCATTATAGTGACAACAGTGATATCGTTGCGTGGAAAACACACAGTGGACAAAAACAAATCTTCTCAATGGACACGGGTAATATGGTCTAACAAAGGAGAAGTGGAGAATAGAACGGGAGATGCACTGAAGGACACGGAGAAGGAGTTTTGTCGGGGCCCAGTTCCTCTCTGGTTTCCAAAAAGATTAGAAAAGGCATTACTGCACATTGACAAGTGAATGCAACAATACCTGAGCCTAAATGTAGTGAGGCCCAGCGTAATATAAACAGGGTAGGGTTACACTGGACAACCAATTGGTTCAAAAGTGTTGCTCCCTCAGATTATTTTTTTGTTTATTATAGACTGCTTGAAGAGGAACACAAATATAATTTCAAACTATGTGAATCACGTAGGAATTTGGAGAAACAACAAATTAACTTTTATTGAATATAACCTGTTTAATTGCATAATAGTCCTGATGCTCTGAAATAGTTCAACTAAGTAAAAAATATGTTGTTCTTCATTTTCATTTGTACTCAGTGTCTGAGGCTTCTTGCTTATGTGCCCAACAATAATTCCTCAGCACTGATGGATTGCTGTTGCCCTCTTATCTTTTCTCCAAGACCGCGATGTCCTGGTGAAACCTTTCACCATGCTTGTTACTAACAGCACCAAGATTTGCAGGGAAGAAGTCCAAATGGAAATGCCGAAAATGAATCTTTTGTGCCATGTTGTATCTCATGGTTTTATATGCTTGTGACGGTTGCAATTAACAGCCGCACCATCAACCAGGCATATTAAAGTGTCCTGTAACCGACCATTCTCCTGATAATCTGGCAAACGACTGAGCTTTTGCATTACACCAGCCTAAATAGATGGGGCTGGATGACTGGATTGTGCCGGTCTGCTACAGCCAGAGGGTTGTTCTCTAAAGCTGCTTTATTTATGCGGTATCTTTCTAAGGAGAGGAATGTTTTCTCTCAGCTGCAATTTACTTCGGACTAATCAGCGTCAAATATAAACCCACAGTCAGGAGATGAGTGATATCTCTTGGTTCGAGGAGTAATTACTATGTTGTTGTAACCAAGTTGTTTTCTGCTTGGCTGTTTCAAGTTTGGTCTCCAGAAGAGTTCTGTAGAGTTTGTAAATATTTTGGGTAAATAAAACCCCTAATGTTTCACCTTTACCAAATCTCCCAGTTTTTTGCAAACCCTGGTCCTTTATACCCTGCGTTGGGATTTGCAGTAGGAGGTACAGGAATGGTGTTTTGAATTTCTTTTCCAACGCGAAGAACGCAGGAAGGGGAGGGGGAAACAGGCCGATCAAGAGCAGCAGCTGGAGTTGATGGAGCAGTCTGAAACTGGAGGGTAAGGTGGGGCCAAGTCGTCAGAAATAGAGGAGCCCTGGGAGTCCACTATTAACGACATGGCAAATATTCTTCGCACGCATATTGGGCAGCAGCAGGTACGAGATGCCCAACTGGCTGAACAGACAACACGCCAAGAACAACAATTTAAAGTGCTGCAGCACCAGTTCCATCTGCTTCAGTTAGAGGTGCAGGCCTGCACCCCTCCAAAGTTTGATCAACCCTTTGGTAAGACATATACTTTGAGGGCAGATGCAGTGGGTTCAGATGCAGGTTCCCCTGCTGCCCAGGTGAAATTCTGGCTCTCCCATGAAGATGGCTCTACAGCAATACATCTGAGATTTACTCAGTAGCCAAAGCTTCAGCAGCTGACTGCCACTGATGATTTTGAACATTTGGTTTTCACTTTTGAGAGAATAGCAACGTCATGCAGATGGCCAATTGAAGATTGGGTCTTTAGGTTCATTCCACTATTGAAGGCCAAAGCCAGGAGTGCCTATGTTCATATGGACATTGATGATGATCTAGCCTACGTGGAAATTAAAAGTGCTATTCTAAAAAAAAGATATAAAACCAGAAAGCAACAGACAGATTTCGCAGCCTTGAGGTTGAACTAGATGAATGTCCAAATGAAGTATATTTCAGGATAATGGAGCTTAATGAGCTCACCTGAAGGAGAAAATCGTGAATGGAAGTGGAGAAATTATTGTCCTGGAACAATATCTGAGAATGATTTCCCCTGTGCTACGGGTCTGAACTAAGTAGCACAACCCTAGCAAAAGCTGGAGATGCAGCTGGCCTAGCTGATGTGTTTGTTGCTGCTAGACAAAAAAATTCAGCCATGGAGCTTCACCGCCTGGAAGTTAGGTCAGGTTCACAAAGGGCCGATGTTTCCCGGTCAATAAAAATGGTGGATTCAGCCGGGGGGTGAGGATCCTGTAAAGGAGAAATCTACAGAGGTTAACTCATTTTCTAGATCTTCCAAGAGACACATGTGTTGCATGTGTGGTGCAGAGGGGCACACTAAATTTGTTTGCCCCAAGAATTCTGTGAAACTAACCCAGATGTGCTATGTGCCCAGAGGTGACCCGAAGTCAAAGAGGGAGCCACGATAATCGCAGAGAGAGATCATGGTGGAGGTGAATGGCTGTGAGCGAAAGGCACTTATTAACAGTGGTAACGAATAGACCCTTGTTCATAGACAGTTCATTCCTCCCCATAGTATCTGCATGACTGAGACTGAGCCCATTTTTTGTGTACATAGAGATGATAAACCTCATCCCACCGCAGATCTTTATATCAAAGTGCAAGGCCAGAACTCTCGCCTGAACAGAGGGGTTGATGATCATTTCCACTTTCCGGTGGTGGTAGGTCAGGATTTGCCTTTTCTGCTTGATCGTTTGCAACCAGGTAAGGTCTGTAATGTTGCATTTACACAGGCAAAAGCCAAGAACATCAAACAATCTACCCAACCACTCAGTGAATTCCTTTTTATAATGCTGAAAAAGGAACGAAAAAGAAACCATCCCACAACTCCATAGCCGCCTCCTGACGTTCTGAAACCCGACGAGCGGGAAACCGCCAGAGACTACGCGCCCACTTGGCAACAACCCGGGCGCCACGGCATCCCGCCAGAGACACCATACCCCACTCACTCCCGGACGCGCGCCTCTGCCAACGGCCGGGCCGCTAACGAACTGTCCGGCGCTGCCACAAATGGAGGAGCGAACGTGCGGCTGGGTCTAGGGCGATGCGGTGGGCGTCGTCTCCTCAGGCCTTCCGCCCCTCTTTGCCTTTGGGACAGTCGCAACCACGGTTCGGTATCGCACCACCTGGGCGCTCTTTCAGCTCCTCTTCGCTCGTTTTGGGACTCGCAGCTCGGTGGCCGGTGTGTCGATTCCTGTCGCTGCGATCGCAGCTCTTGGTGCAGATTGTGGGGTCTTGCAGAGTTAGCGTTTTTGGGGTGATCAACCGGTTTGGGTGAGGGTGCTAGGGTATGGATCTTGCTGTCTCAGTATTATTTTGGATCTTGGTGGTTAAACGTTAAACTACGTGGTCAGACCACACGTGGAATATTATTTTCAGTCCTTGTCGCCTCATTACAGAGCCAAGTATAATCTCAGGATATTTAAAAGGGATTTTGAAGATTTAATGTGTATGCTGAGAAGATTTACCAGACTTAGCACGTCCTCTGAGGTTGAGCAAGCTAGGGCTTTTCTATTTGAAGCGAAGAAGCTTGAGAGGTGATTTAATAGAGGTATACAAGGTAGAAGGCATAGATCTGGTGGACAGTGAAAGACTTTTTCCCAAGGTGACAATCGCTAACATGAGGGAGTATAACTTTAAGGTCTTTAGAGGAGATTACATGGGGAGTGTCATAGGTTCTATATTTAGGTGTGCAGGTTGTCATTAGGGTCACTTAAGAGACTCTTATTTAGGCACGTAGGTGACAGAATAATGGAGGCTTCTGTGTGAGGGAACGGTTAGATTTGTCAAAGGCTTTGCACAACAATGTGAACCGAAGAGATGGTATGCCATCTACTTTTCTATGCACATGGTTGGTGGGAACTTGCTGTGAGCATGCACGGATGGGGAGGGAGCAGTTGTGTTGTGGGATATTGCCGTGCACCTGTTGCGTAGGGGCCATGCTATGGATTGAATGGGAATTTGATTGTGCCTTGTCCGTGTTGCATGAATGCTTGCCACGTGCAGACTGGGTGGGGATTGTTGTAGTGTTATAGACCTGTACAACACACAACTGGACCCTTTTGCCCACCATATGTTTGATGATGTTTTTGCCCATCTATGCTAATTCCCGCCCTGCACACATTAAAACCGGGTCCTGAAGATGCATGCAGTTGGAATACACTACTACACCTTGCCCATTTACGTGTCTGTCCAAGTACATTTTAAACGTAGTGATTGTGCCTATTTCCACAGCCACCGCTGGCAGCTCAATGCAAATAGCAGCTATTCTGCATGGATGTGTGTAAAAAATCGTATCCTGTTGGATCCCCTTTAAAACTCCTTCCTTTCACCTAAAATCAGTGCCCTCTTTTTTCATTGCTTATGGATCAGTTGGGATGTACATAAGGTTGGACCCTGCCTCAGAGTGGGATAGTGTTTGTGCTTTGTGCATGTATATAGATGGGTGAGTTAGTTTTGGCTGAGTTATTAGACACACTACATAAAGTGTAGGGAACTTTTATCAATATCTTTTATCAACAGGGCCAATACCTAGCCCACTATCAACGTCCAAAACATGCGATTTTTTTCTCTGTTTCCTGCCGGTTCTCTATATCTCACGATTCCCTATAGATCTCCAAGATCTATTTTTTTCTTAATTATATTCAATGGTCCGGGCTCCTTGTAATTTCACGTCTCATTCACGAGTTCAAGTCTTTTGCCTCATTCAATATGAGAGGCTGATCAGTAAACGCTCATTATGAAAAATGATCATATAACTCCATACCTGGGCCTCAATACACCCTTGTGCAACACATGTGCATGAAACGTTGCAGGAGAAAAACAGCATCTATCATCAAAAACCCTCAGAGTCCAGGTCATGCTCTTTTCTTGTTGCTGCCATCGGGTAAAAGGTACAGGTGTCTCAGGTCTTGCGCTAACAGGTCCAAGAACAGTTAGTACCCTTCAAAGATCAAGCTGTTGAACAAGAGGGGATAGCTACATTCATTTAAGGGCTCTGTTATGTTGTTATTTCGTGCTCATTGTTTATTGCAATTTATTTGTATCTGCATTTGCACTGTTTATTTACAGTTAACAGTTCCCGATGTCAGCAGTTGCTGTTGTACTTATTTGCTAAGTATGTATTTAAGTAAGGATTTGCAAATCCTCTGATGATCAATTTTATTTTGTCTTTGAGGTCAGAGGAGAATGACCTGATTGGTTCAAGTTGACTCAACAGTAACTAACATAACCACATGATAAAATAGTGGTGTGCAGCCGAGCATCTCTGAATGCACAAAATGTAGAACCTTGACGTGGATGAGCTACAGCAGCAAATGAGCACGAACATATACTCCGTGTCTATTTTATTAGGTACAGGAGATATCTAATTGAGTGGCCAATGAATGTGAGTAGGTGTTTGTGTGTGTTTGTGTTTAATGTCCATACCCAAGGTCTGGTCTCCAGTTGCATTGGAATTCCTCACCATTCACCAAGTCCTAACTCTTGTCAACATCACGTGGTAAATGATATACAACAGTGACTCCACATTAAAAAATATTCACAATCTGTAGTAGCATGTCATCTTCAGCCTAAGAAGATATATTCATAAAAAAAAAACATTGGTATAGTGAAAGTAATTCTAATATTCACTTCATTTATTATCACAGTGTATATACAGAAAACAATTCTGCAGGATATAGTACTCTTCACTGAAGAGACACAGATGGCATAGTTCGCCCTGATCAAACCACTTAAAAGATGGCTTTAAAAAAAAGTAAATTTAATCCAGGCACATATCCAATATGAACTACAGAGTCTTCCAAAATGAGTCTCCAATTGATCGTTGTAATATTCTTCCCAAGACTCCTGCATTTCCCTCTGACAGCAGCTAGCGAGAGTGAAAGGAAGACGAATCATACACCGGCAGTCTGAAGCAAGGTTAAATATTTGCTAGTCCACGATGCTTGTGCCCATTGATTTCAACCTTGCTGAATGCTTCAATTGGAGAAAAGCAATCGAGTTAATCAAGGGCTCGCTTCCTTGATGCCTCAGTTGGAGAAAAACAACAGTGTCAATCATGTTTATAGGCCAGACATTCTGTTCGAAAGCTCACTGAAAATCCTTTGAGACAGCAAAGCACCAGATTGCTCAACCGATCCAAAAACGCAATATCAAAAGTAAATTACAGGTTTCAGTGGCACGCCGATTAATCATGGAACCTCATTTGAAAGACGATGAAGTGAAAGACGCATATTTGTGAACTGTCAGCAGGACATTGTCGTTTGTCGTGTTGTTCACTGGGCCATCTTGTTTGGACTAAACAGGAATCATAACGTCACTTTTGTGAAACACTTAATGATCCTTCTTGGTATCATCATTACAGCACCAGCTGGCGACTTGGGTCTTCCTTTATTACTCAAATAGATTCAGCTCAGAGTCGTAAAGAGAGATTAGCTTTGTTTGCCACGTGTACGTCGAACATACAGTTAAATGTGTCTTTTCCATCAATGGCCAACACCGCCCAATGATGTGTTGCGGGGGGGGGGGAGGAGGGAGAGACACGCTTCCTGAGGCAACAGCTTACTTAGAATTTAATAATCCTAACCTGTTGACTTTGCGACACAGCACAGCGTTCAGGTACACTACACAGAAACAGTTGGCTATGATTAAGGGAGTGAGAATGAGGGATGTCAATCAGGAGCGTGTGGAACAGTAAAATCTGGGGTTAACAGCAGCATAGGTGGGGGTTTTGCCATGTGGAAGGAAGGATGGAGTGAATGATGATCAGTTCGTGGACAGAGTTGTCTTTTGTGAGCGTGTCACACATGTGATTTAAAATTTACGGAGTTAACAACAACATCAAAACTAAAATTGGTTCAGTTTCTGACACTTGGAGACAGATAGAGTCACTGTCTGAGACTGAGTAAGTGACGGGACCAGCAGCAAAAAAAAAAACGAACTGGTCCAGCTATTTGCTATGAACGCAGTAAGAAATGGTGTTCGGAGCTTTTTCAAGATTTAAGCATCAGAATTTTATTTATGTATTTATTTATTTGTTTGTTTATTTGTTGTGATACAGCATAGAATAGGTCCTTCTGGCCCTTTGAGCCGCACCAACTTAATCTTAACCTAATTACGAGACAATTTACGATGACCAATTAACCTATCAATTGGTACACCTTTGGAATATGGAGGTGAGAATCTGAAGAGGTTAAGGGTTACGTGTAGAAGCGGTGGGCGAGGGGTTAGTGTTGTGGTTAGAGGCCCCTGGTTTCAGAAATTGGGGTTAGAGGCCCCTGGTTTAAGAGTTTAGGGTTCGAGTCCACTGGTTTAAGAAGTTGGGGTTGGAGGACCTGCATAGAGTTTGGGGTTCGAGTCCCCTGGTGTAGGAAGCGGTGGTAGAGTCTCTCTGTGGGGTTTGGGGTTGGCAGCTCAGGAGCAATGCATATTTAATTTGATTAAGGTCTGGTTCCAACATCTAACTGAAACCGCATCCTGCTTTAGACTGGTTGTTAAGAGCAGAAATCTGCCACGCAACGGTCAGGACACTGAAGTGGAATCGAGAGTAAGTTACCAAAATAGACCAGACTCCAGATAAATCTGGACCAAATACGCCATTATAGAAAATGTTTAAAGAATTCCCGGAAAACTAGACACATTTAAGGAGACTGAGCGCAAGGATGAATAAGAAGTTGGGGAATGAATTTTGGCAATTAATGGGAACCTGGGATCTTGGGAAGTGTAAGCGAGCAGAGGGACAGGTGTGGCGACAGAATATCTCACAGAAATGGGAAGATCTAATTACGCGTTGGTATACTACGGCCAGCGGAATTAATGAGGGCCGCCAGACCTCCTGGGAGGTGAAGGCAAAAAATAGAAAGATACTTATCAATAATAGTAACGGAAAACCCAGGGGCTATCCTGTACTGAAGGCCTTATGTGATATCTATGATGAGCAGCGTAGGATTGATGATCATAATGTAAAACTTGGTGATAAAAGGCCGGCACCGTATATGACTGTGCTGCGGACCTTATTTGACCCTAATGAGGACACTGAGGTGGACGAGGAGCAGCAGGTCCAGCAGCAAATCCTGTCCCGCCTGTACCTTCAGAACCTTCTGTTCCCCCTGTGCCCTTGACCCATTTCCCCCCATGCAATCCCGACTTCCCTTTTCGAGAATGTCAGCTCCAGTGCAGGAGTTCCAAATGACCGAAGAACTCTCCACTCGCTAGAACCACCATGAGTCCCTTATTAGATCGCGGTGACCCCCAATTTGGGCGTCAACCTGGCAGGAAGGAATAGACTCTGTCGTTTCCATATCACCGTTACCTGCACCAATGATGGTCTCAACCTGAACGAACCTCCTATCCATTGGATGTTCTGACATCACGTTCCCCCGCAATGGTAGGCGTTGGACCTCTCCCACCTGCCCTCCTGCTCCCCAGTCGCCCTCGAGTCCCCATACACTCCCCATGTGACCCTTGTGTACGACTCTTCAGGAGGCTCAGAGGTCTTTTCAGCCTTATTCGCCCCACACTTTGGAACTGAATCCCAATTTCAGTCTTTGCCATTGCGACTGCGGAGGCAGGCATAGCACTAGCCGCCCATGTCCCCGACTTCCTCATATAACCCTCCACGTAAACTCGGGTCATGCAGCTAAGGTATCAGGCCCTGCCGTCTTTAGGGTGCTGCAGTAGGCAGACCTTTACCGGACGGGAAACCCGCAGGAAGTGGATAGTGGTGGTATTCTTTTCTTCGACAAGCAATATGACACCTCAGGGACCATGCACTACCATCAGCCTCCGACTGACCCCTGCTGCGAATCCCCCACTGAGATTTGGGCAAACTCCAAGTCCAACGTAGGTTTTAACCCGGTAGCCCCGTCCAGATACAGGTAAAACCCAACTCACGATTGCCTCGGATCCTGCGGTACCCTCTCAAGGCGGAGGCTGTTCAGGGTGTCCACCCACTTATTACCTCCTTGTTGGTCCCCTGCCTTTCGCCCTGTAATACCCCGATCTTAGCAGTGCCAAAGCCCGGACGCACCGCGTTGCGCCTTGTGCAAGATTTAAGGGCAATTAATGAAATAATCCCTCCCCTGCATGCGGCCATCCCCAACCCCGCAACCATTCTGGGCCAGATAGCCGCCACTGCACGATGGTCATGATAGATTTACAACACACCTTCTTCTCCAGACCCCTACATGAGGATTCGCGCTACTTATTTGCCTTCACTTTCCAGGATCGTCAATACACCTGGACCCGACTTCCCCAGGGACTCCCCCACTATTTTCTCACAGACCCTTTGTGGCCAACTGAAAGACCTCACCTTCCCCAAAATTTTAGCGCTCGTCCAGTACGTTGATGACCTGCTTTTGGCTAGCGGCACTCAGTACGCCTGTGAGGAGGACACAAACTATCTCCTCCACGCCCTACATTCCCTGGGATACGTGATTCCTCCAATAAAGGTGAAACGAACTCAGACACATGTGATGTTTTAGGTGTCCTGCTTAGGGCCGCAGATCGAACACTTACGGTTGACAGAACTCGATCCATAAACCAGAGACCCCCACCACAGACTCCAAAGCAAATGCGTAAATTCCTTGTGCCAGTGAACTTTTGCAGGCAGTGGATCCTTAACGCTTCATGCCTGACGAAACTGCTCACACCTTTAGGCTCTCCAAAGGCCCCCTCTCCCTTGATAATGGACGAGCACCAGTCGGCCGCCTTTAACTCATAAGGCCTCCCTATTGCCCCACCTGCACTGGGTCGGCCACTGCATGACGGGCCTTTGCAGCTCTACGTTTCCATTGTCGATTTTTGTGCAACAGCTATTCTTACCAACTACCGGGTCCAGCGGCGCTGAATAATAGTCAACCGGACTCCGATGGTCCCGGTAGCCCAGGGATACCCCCCGTGCACTCATTTCTTCCTGCAGTTTACCTTATGGTCACCGCAGCATCCAACTTAACCCTGCATCAACCAGTGACGGTCTACTCTTCCCATGCGTTAACTACCCTTCTAACCAGGCACCAATCTCAACATCTCACTCAGGTGAGACTCAGCCGCTATGAAATTGCTGTTATCCTTAATCCGTTGCTGACGTTCGCTTATTGTACCACAGCTAACCCTGCTACCTTTGTGGATCACCCGCCCGACCTTCTATCCGAGCCTCCCCACTCCTGCGTAGAGCGAAACCACTTCCTCATTTCTCTGCGGCCAAACCTCCAGGACAATGAGTTCGACAATCCGGACCTGATACTTTATTTGGACGGTTATTCCTCTGTATCCCCGGACGGTGTCCGGCAATCAGATTATGTCATTGTGACCCCACACAACACTTGGAGGCGACAGCCTTCCACCCACCAGTCTCGGCCCAACAGGCTAAACTTTTCGCTCTCACTCACGCATGCATCGTCGCCTCGTGTCAGACAGCCAAAATTTATACGGATTCACGCTACGCATTTGGGGTCGCTCACGATTTTGGCACACTATGGGCGCAGAGGGACTTCCAAACGTCGGGTGGCAACAGCATTGCCAACGGCCCCTACATTGACAATTTGCTCAAAGCCATCCAGTTCCCCAGTCCGCTTGCTATTATAAAATGTGCCGCACGCTTATCCGATGACTCTCCCGTTAGTAAAGGCTATACCGGGGTCGACCTCGCAGCCAAGCGATCCTCCTCCTCTAAAACAACATCTGTGGATTCGGCCCCACGCCTTTGGCCTGCCAGACAGTCGGTTGATAGCCCAGGCATATCCGACATCGTACGATTAGATGGGGACGCCCCTGCGACAGAAATTGATGTTGGAAGAAACATGGTTGTATTATTAATAACGCAACAGGCCTCCGGCAGACCCCAGAAGGTCAGAGTTGTATTCCTGATGCTCTCCTGCCTGTCCTGGTCGACCACCTCCACTCTGACACCCACCTCGGCCAGGAGGGAATGTGTATGTTGTTATTAAAAACATGGTGGTTCTCCAGTTTGAATGAGGCAGCAGAGAGACGGGCAAGGGGTTGCTTAACTTGCCATAAAGTAAACCCGGTAAAATCTATCAGATGTGATAATGGGTGCACCCCGATCCCAGCAGGTCTGTTTGACGCATTACAAATGGATGTTATTGAGTTACCTAAGGTGAATTGTTACAAGTACTGTTTAGTCATAATTGAGGTCTTCAGCAAATGGATTGAAGCCTTCCCCACAACGAACACCAAGGCTTCCACGGTAGTGCGAATACTGCTGAAATAAGTTATTCCTCGTTTTGTTATCCCACAAAGACTCTCATCTGATAACGGTCCGCACTTCATTGGGAAAGTAAACAAAGAACTCTGCGAAATACTAAACATTGAACAACAACTCCACGGTGCTTATTACCCCTGAGCCGCAGGAATCGTGGGAACGTGCAAACGGCACCCTGAAGGATAAACTAACGAAATTGACCATTGAAACAGGACTAAATTGGCTTAATGTCCTTTTCCTGGCATTGTATCACATCCGCATTACACCTCAAACGGGTACCGGGCTAACAGCTACTGAAATAGTTAACGAGAGCCCAAATAGAACCCCATTGGGCAGTGACCAAATCCCCCCGCCAATACAAGTAGATTTACAAATGATGGGCGAGGAATTGCAGTGTTACCTCAAGCATTTTTACTTTATCTCTTAAGTTTCTACATACTCAGGTGAATGAAGCCTCAAGACCTGTTCCTGACAGAGAAGGCGAGTGACAGGGAGCAGAACCCGGAGATTGGGTGTTAATAAGGAACTGGGATCGACCCAAGCTGCGACCCCTGAGGAAAGGGCCATACCAGGTCCTCCTGAAGACCCCCTCTGCTGTCAAGGTGAAGGGACAAGAACGTTGGATTGAGCAAAGCGACTGCAAGCGCTGGACCTCGGACCCGCTAGAAACTACAGATAAATGAAGGGACTGATAAACGGACTTGATTGAACTGTTGTATGTTTAAATTCCTTTTTCCTTTCGGTGCCACATCCTTGAAATTGAACTCTAGTAATGGAAGGTAGGATGCTCTTGGTTATCTAAATACTTTTAGGGATAGTGGGGTATAGGGCAAAATTTGAGGGACCGCTGGACGAGGAACCAAAACCCCTAAAGAGATCGAAGGTGAACATTTCAAAGCAGAAAAGGGATTGGAGTTTCCCCAAAGGCCCCACCCTTGGAAGTTCCTCCTCGGGGTTTATAAGTGACAACTATTTCCAAAACGACTGTATGGCACTAAAACCATCGGTTGCTATCCCCATCCCGCCAGTGTCTGCTCGCTCTTTAGCATTTTCCCGCACTGGGATCGTGCCGATCAGCCCTTCCGATTCCCCCCGCAAGCAAAACATTGCCTGAGGGTAGAACTCACCTATGACTCTTCCACTCTTCCCCTGTCGCGGACTGCCTATTTCCCCCGTCCATCAGTAAGCGGTCAAATCATGCACTCCTTCCGCGGTTGAGAACCGATCTCTGGTGGAAGGGGAATCCCAAGCCACCGAAGGGTGACCGAATATATGAGAACTGCTACTTTGGAACAGGGTGGGGATGTTCAGACGAGTTTGTCTCGAATGACGTCACATGCCTCTCCAAGCCCTGTAGGAAAAGGGAGTGTCAACCAACTAACGACCCCTTAGGGATCTTTTGCTCTTACCATGAGACAATGTGCCAGTCCCTGGCCCAGGGGGTGCAACTCTTTGTGTGGAGGGGAACCGCACCCACCTCCGAGTCAATGATAATCTATTCCTACGACCTAAATATCGCAGGGGTACCAAATGAATGTACGCCTCTGCCGGTATAGCAGAATGGAGTGATGCCATACACCTAAAGGGTAAGGGTTGCTCTGAGACCATGTATGCCCTCCCGGGGTATTTTTTCTTCTATAACGGCATTGCCACCAACTTCCTGGAGTACCCATACTCTTACTCAGTGTACTATGAGATCCTCCTCCCTACCGCGTTTCCTTGCCCCGGCACTTGGTGTCCCTCACGCCGCCCGCCTGGGAGGTGCAAGAGGAAGATCTTCCATGAATTTGGTGCAGATTACCAAGTCCTGAACACCCTATACCACAGGTCAGGTGGCCAGATACGGGGTAGCTGGATTTTTCTCTTTGGGCACATCAGGAGCCGCCATGGCGACCCACAATCGGAACTATCTGGCCTGTGGTCTCATGAGCCTTGGGAACGCATTAAGACTCATAACTGACAGCCTTAACCAACTACGGCTCTTCACCATGCAAAACCGCTATGCACTTGATTACCTCCTCGCCAGGGAGGGTGGGCTCTGTGCTATCGCAAAGGACAAATACATAATGGGGCTAGACGATGCTACTGCCAACATAACGCGGTATATAAACAAAATAGATGAACAGTTAGGATCCATCAAGGAAGGAACAGGTTGGGCAGGATGGGCGGACTAGGGACTAAGTGCGTGGAAGGACTAGTTAATCAAAGGGACTATTTACGCGTTGATGGCTATTATAGGGATTTTTTCTGTATCGCCATTATCAAATGTGTCGTGAACCGCATGATGGCCTCGTTAGGGGCCCTGCTGCCGGCTAAGCCACTGATAGTCGTACGGGCAACCGTCGAGGCCACCGAACACCTCGAACATGCACCAGAAGATCTTCACGATATTGATGAATTATCATTTCATGATCACAGGAGGGAATGAGAATGTGATGAGGGTAAGGGGTACGTGTCGAAGGGGTGGATCAGGGGTAAGTGTAGCAAAATATGTAGACAGGACCAGGGAGAGGATACGTCATTGTGGAAGTGTAGTATTACAGGGAAGAGGTACCTAAATTAAGGTGCCAGACAGCATGTGGCAACCACAAAGACGAGGAACCTTGCAACCACAAGACAATGTGTTTGGCAAAGTATTTTGAGCTATATACATATTTCCAGTGTTTTACTTCCCATTCCAAGTATTACGCTTGCGTCTATGCTTATTCCGAGTATTTCGCGTGCTTAGCTATGCAATACCCAATCAATTGAAGGATTTGAATCGATAACCTTATTTGCGAATGTAGTACTCAGCTTTTGGGTCTTAGTATGACCTTTGTAAGTCGTCAAATTGGGAGTTGGCTACCTTACGCTCGATGTATGTGGGCTGCGAACTCCTGTCTGAATAAAAAACCGTTTCAGAGGTAATTTCTTCTCTCTGGTGTTTTTCCTCAACTGAGCAGGTTAATAATTTCAGGTTGGCAGAGGAAACCGAACGGGCATGAGGAGAACATACAATCTCCTTACAGGCATTGGGAGGAATTTAACCCAAGTCGCCTGTGCCATAAACTATTGTGCTAACCACTGCACTACCGCTCTCCCCCCATCTTGATCTTTAACAGTTCAGAGCAGGAATTTACTAAGCATTTTCATGGAAAATTTTTGGAAGCATTTTCAGGAAGGCAAAGGGAGGTCGGGTGGTGCTCTTAATTAATGATGAGATCAGGGTGATTGTGAGAGACGATATAAGATCTACGGAACAGAATTTTCTGGGTAGAAATTAAGTATAGTAAAGGGAAGCAAATCACTGGTTGGTGTTGGCTAGAGACCAGCAAACAAAAATATTGCAATGGCAGAGGCGATTAACCAATAAGTAACTGAGGCTTGGAAGAACGGAATGGCAGTTGTCTTGGGGGATTTTAACTTCCACATAGATTGGGTGAATCAGCTTGGTCAAGGAAGTCTTGAGGAGGACTTCAAAGAATGCATCCGTGATTTCTTCCTGTTAGTGAACCTACTAGGGAACACGTTATCTTAGACCTAGTCCATGGCAATGAGAGAGGTAAGATTAACAATCTTGAAGTCAGGTATCCTCCTGGAAATAGTGAATATAGTATGATTGAATTTCGCATACAGATGGAGGATGAAATAGTTAGATCTAAAACTAGTGTATTATGCTTGAACAAGGGAGACTACAACAGTATGAGCGAGGAGTTGGCTAGTGTGGATTGGGAGCATAGTCTATTTGGTAGGACAGTTGAGGAACAGTGGAATACTTTCAAAGAGATTTTTCACACTGTTCGACAAAAGTAATTCCAGTCAAAAGTAAGGACAGTGTAGGGAAAGGCGGCCTTGGGTAGCAAAGTAAATAAAATATTCTATCAAATTAAAAGCTCGTGTATAAATTTGCAAAGAGTAGTGGGAGACTGGAGGATTCGGATAACTTTAAAAAGCAACAAAGAACAACTAAACAATAAATAAGGAAAAGGAAGATAGAGTATGAAAGTAAACGAGCACAAAGTATAAAAATAGATAACAGACTTCCGGTGAGGCACGAGGCAAGATGGCAGCACTGCACTGAGCGCTGACATATAACCCACCTTATTCACGTTCCTTAGGGCTTGTAGAGTCTTAATACAAGTTTGAGTTGGAGAAAGATCTAACTGAAGACATGAACTCAAAAACGATTCAGATTGAACCAAGAAACTAGATACAGTGGCATGCAAAAGTTTTGGCACGACTGGGCAAAATTTCTGATACTGTGAATACTTAAGTGAGTAGAAGATGAACTGATCTCCTAAACACATAAAGTTAAAGATGAAACATCCTTTTCGATATTTTAAGCACCATCAGTGTAGTTTTTTTTTGTTATATACGATTTTATAGTGAAAGAAAGGAAAAGAGCACCATACAAAACTTTGAGCACCCCAAGTGATTTGAGCTCTCAGATAGCTTTTACCAAAGTCTCAGACCTTAATCAGCTCGTTAGGGTTATGGCTTGCCACAGTCATCGTTAGGAAAGGCTAGTTGATGCCAATTTCAAAGCTTTACAAATACATTGACTCCTCAACCTTGTCTCAAACATCTGCAGTCATGTGCTCCTCCATGCAGCTCTCCAGCACTCGGAAAGTTAAAATAAATCATGTCCGCCAAGCCGGAGAAGTCTATAAGAAGGCAGCAAAGCGTTTTCAGTTCGCAGTGTAATTAAGAAACGGCAGTTATCGCGAACGGTGGAGGTCAAGTTGAGGTCTGGAAGACCAAGAAAACTTTCAGAGAAAACTGTTTGTAGGATTGCTGGAAAGGCAAATCTAAACCTCCGTTTAAATGCAAAAGTCCTTCAGGAAGATTTATCAGACTGTTCTACTGTGCAGCGACACCCGCACAAATATGACCTTCACGGAAGAGTCATCAAAAGAAAATCTTTCCTGTGTCCTAAACATAAGATTCAGCATCAGCAGTTTGCAAAGGAACATCTAAACAATCCTGATGCATTTTGGAATACAAGACCTGTGGACTGATGAAGTTAAAATAGCACTATTTGGCTTCAATGAGTAAAGGTATGTTTGGAGAAAAAAGGGTGCAGAATTTCATGAAGAGAACACCTCTCCAACTGTTAAACTTGGGGTGGATCGATCATGCTTTGGGCCTGTATTGTAGCCAAAGGCACGGGGAACATTTCACTCGTAGAGGGAAGAATGAATTCAATTAAACACCAGCAAATTCTGGAAACAAACATCACACCGTCTACAAAACAAACAAAAGCTGAAGATCAAAAGAAAATGGCTTCTACAACAGGATAATAATCCTAAACACACCTCAAAATCCACAATGGTCTACCTTAAGAGGCGCAAGCTGAAGGTTTTGCCTTGGCCCTCACAGTCCGCCGACCTAAACATCATCGAAAATCTGTGGATAGAACTCAAAAGAGCAGCGCAAGACTGCCCAAGAATCTCATAGAACTAGAAGCCTTTTGCAAGGAAGAATGCGCGAAGATCACCCAAACACGAACTGAAAGACTCTTAGCTGGCTACAGAAAGCATTTACAAGCTGTGCCATTTGCCGACGTGGGTGTTACTAAGTACTGACCTTGCAGTGTGCCCAAACGTTTGCCTCGAGCATTTTTCTGTTATGTTGAAAATAACAGATGGAAGAAAAATAAGTAATTTTGCTTCAAATATTAAAGAAATGTGCCATCTTTAACGTTATGCCTTTTGGAAATCAGTTCATGTTTAACTCGCTTCGCTATTCACAATAGCAGAGATGTTTACCGGGGTGCCCAAACTTTTGCATGCCACTGTACCAGCAGACGGCACCAGGCTAGTAAACACAAAGGGCACTGTAGATGCTGTGGTCAAATCAACACGGACAACGCACTGGAGGAACTCAGCAGGTCGGCAGCATCCCTGGAACCGAGCAGTCAACGTTTCGGGCTGGGAGCCTTCGACAGGATACCAAGCTAGTGATTCGTCCGAGGAAATAGCTATGCTAATTAAGCAAACAATGGCAATGGAGATGGAATTGCTGCAATAAACGGTCGCCCACATGCTAAAGAAGTTGGTAGGAAAGTCTCTCGACCCCATACAGAACCATATGGCAGAGAATAGCAATATTCTCCGGTCGTTAAAGGAGCGAGCAGTCATTCATTCTAAAAAAAATAGCACGGTCTTCAACAAAATAGACAACATTCAGGTTAGCTTACGCAAGAATGAGAAAGATACTGGCTCCTGTCTCGCGAAGGTGACTAAGATACAGAAGAAGTCAAACGACTTGGAGGATAGATCCAGGAGAAACAACTTACCGACAGGCAGTGAGGGCGATTGATCCGAGAGGCTACCTCGAGGAGATGCTGACTAATTGTATTCCAGTGTTCAGGAACTACCACAGCACTCCACTGGGGATTAATAGAGCACATAGGATCTTTTCCAACAGCACTTCAAGTCCGCGGACCATCGTTTTTTTGGTTCTAGGCTACACTGACCGGCAGGCTATCCTGGAGGGTGCGGGCAAAACCAAACCTACTCTCCCTGATGGCACCCAGCTGCAGTTCTCTGCTGACTATAGCCCTGGTACGATGCAGGAACGGCAAGAACAGAAGGAGATCCACGCTAAGCTTCGAAAGTAGGAGATCAACTCATTCCTCATATACCCGTCGATTTTGAGAGCGAATATCATGGGCAGTAAGATATAACTTAACTCAGCAGAGGAAGCGAAAGAAGCCCGGTAATCATTGGTGCTGGGAGATATGGAGGAAGACCCTGGGCAAAGTCCACCCGCCCCTCAGGAGGAGGAGAAATGCATTCAGAGCTTGGACCAGCCTGTATGCGCAATGTGACAGGCACGAGCAAGTTAACGTCCTAGGTGTGGAGTTTTCTTGTTATTCTTTTATTGGAAAGTCACTCGGTGTACTTTAGTATTTATTTAATTAAGGGGTCTGTTTGTTTCAGCGTATTGTAGGTCAGAGTTTTAAAGCACTGGCTCAGTTAACTTGTTAGTACAAGGGTAACATGGTAATATGATATCAGTCCACTTCGAATATACTTTTTATCTTTTACTTTCTAAGGTGATATTCAACGCAACCAAATGTAATACTTCATCAATAATGAAGCTCAAAAGCAGCAGTTTGCTCTAAAAACTTTAGTTGTACATGTTAATGTTGGGTTATGTGTCCAGTAGACTTGTTTACGTTCCAGGGCGCGAGATAAGACGTCTTTGACGTCATCAATTAGTGACGGTCTGTTAAAGCAACAGTCTCCCACAACAGAGCTATAGGGGTCTTTGTTATGTGTTATACTATATTTGAGACGGGAATAGTTTCAATTATATAGGTTAATGGGTTTGAGCATTTGTTTTCTTGTCTCTTTCACAGGATTGTCTATGAGAACTGCTTTGCGTTTCTAATTTGTTGGTGCTGGAGGGGGCGCTTAATGTTCAGTGTTTGACATTGCTAAGTGACACTGGCAGATGTTACAAAGTAAGGGGTTGAATGGGAGGGTTATAGGAAGTGGGATTGGAAGGGGGTTTGTCATGGGTCCACCACCAACTTACAACAACAGATCCAGGTGAAGAGGAGCAACACAGACAAATTAGAAAATCTTACTATGTTAAGATTGAATGTTAGAAGATTAAACTACAAGTGCTACAAATGTTTAGGGCAGCAGAAAAATTCCTGAAATATAAAAGAGTATGGTGCAAATCATCTCCATTATGGAACAATAATCATCTTCTCTCGGGGAAGAAACCATTCACCAACAGAACTTGGGACGATAAAGGTATTACTACTCTTCAAGATATTACTGGGGCAAGTACTATCCTTAGCTTTCAGGAAATGGTATTTCGATATAATATTGATAAACAGTCTCTTTTCTTCTACTTTACAGAAATATCAGCTTATAAAGTCTACTGGGTTCCCTGAAGGGCAGATTTAAAGGACCATCCCATTTTAAGCTGAATACAGAGTGTTCCAAGACATTTAGTGTAATATATCTATTATAAATCAAACTCCCAGAAATATATGCTCACATTGGGAATGAAAGCCCGGGCTGGGGCCATAATTGATTTACGACAAAATTTAGACTGGAATGCGATTTGTCATAATTCTGCGGGTCCTTCGAAAAACCCGAATTATCGGTATGTACACTTGCAATTTTGACATATAGCATATCTAACGCCGAAAATTAGACATCAAATGGGACTGCTTCCAGACCTGCATTTCTCATTTCTCGCCCCCCCCCGGAACTGTTGGCTCTATTACGTACCCCGTAACTGGGCAAACAAACCAGCAGAAAAGGACTGAAGCGTTGGTGTCTGGTTGTACTGAAGCTAAAAGTGTTTATCAGTAAATTAAGCAATACAGTATCAAAAATACAAATATAAATATAAAACAAGTCAGCAATGATAAATACAGAAGTGCAAGAATGAGAATCAAAAAACAATCTCTGTCAAAGTCCAGGGGTAAATTAATTGTCATAAGAGAATATAGTGTTCAGTTCAGTTCGTGTTGAGGTAGTTGTTGTGGCGTTGCAGTGTTGGAGAGAGAGAGAGAGAGAGAGAGAGAGAGAGAGAGAGAGAGAGAGAGAGACCGAGAGAAAGCGAGCAAAAGATGAGCAGCTGCAGCAGGCAAACCTTCCGTTGTCTTCTTATTCCATTGTACCGTTAGGGTCACCGGTTATGACCTTTCCGTTCCAGACTAGACCGTTCTTCAGTAATGGACTCAACCAGGCAAGGGCTCTCTCTCTCTCTCTCTCTCTCTCTCTCTCTCTCTCTCTCTCTCTCTCTCTCTCTCTCTCTCTCTCTCTCTCTCTCTCTCTCTCTCTCTCTTTCTCTCTCTCTCTCTCTCTCTCTCTCTCTCTCTCTCTCTCTCTTATCTGTAGCAGGTGCTTCTCCCTCTTTTCTTCAACTCTCTCTCATTAGCAGCATAGTTCCCGGGGGGTGGGGTTAACTCTGTTCAGCACACATAACAGCTCTTTTATACAAATATACAAAGCAGAAGAGGGTGGATGAAATCAACATAGGTTCCTTGGAAGACGATAAGGGGAAATTGATATTGGGTGATAAGGAAATGGCTGCGGCTTCGAACGATTATTTTGTGTCGGGCTCCACGGTGAATGACACGTCTACTATGCCAAAGAGTGAATCATGAATCGCAAGAAGTTGGCTTGCAGGTACAGGAGGTTATTAAGATGGCAAACGAAATGCTGGTGTTCATTGTTGAAGGGATTGAATTTCAAGAGCAGATAGAGGTCATGCTGCAACTATACAGGGTACTGGTCAGGCTGCACCTGGAGCACTTTGTGCAGTTCTGGTCTCCATACTCGGCTTTGGAGGCAGTGCAGAAGAGGTTCACCAGGTTGATTCCAGGAGTGAAGGGGTTGACCTATGAGGAGAGAATGAGTCGCCTAGGACAACACTCGCTGGAATTCTGAAGAATGAGAGGGGATGTTATAGAAACATACAACATTTTGAAAGGGATAGATAAGACTGAAGTAGGAAGGTTGTTTCCATTGGATGGTGAGACAAGAACGAGGGCACCTTGCCTCAAGATTCAGGGGAGAAGATTTAGGATGAAGATGAGAAACTGTTTTTCCCAGCGAGTGGTGAATCTGTGGAATTCTCTGCCCAGGGAAGCAGTTGAGGGCTTCTTCACTAAATATATTTGAGATACGGTTAGATAGATTTTTACATAGTAGGGGAATTACGGGGTTATGGTGGAGAGGCAGGTAGAAGTTTACGGACATCAGCCATGATCTTATTGAATGGCGGGGCAGGCTCGATGGGCCTGATGGCCTACTCCTCTTCTATTTTTTATGTTGTTATATTCTAGCTCGATTTCATGAGAATTTTGGATATGTGCATGAATCCTGAAGTTATGGAGGGAAATGGTCCAGCCGTTGTGCTCAACAGCAGGAGGCAGTTTAAACAGTTCGCTAAGGACCAGATGAGCGGATGAGCTGAGGTTATGCTGGTTTTCTACGACTCTATCATCCAGTAAACATCCAGATAAAACTTTACTGGATATGCACTCATGAACAGCTAACTTATAGATATAACTATTCCCCTCACTCATATCGTACAGAAACCGATTAGTGAAAAACACCAGAAATATGGTGAATTAAAAGAGGAAATTCAAAGTCTATGTAAGATGAGGAGGGTATCCGTTGTCCGAATAGAAACGTGTACAACTGGTATCATCCCAATGTCACTGTATAATATTATATATTTTGACAGATAGCAATAATGCAAATTCATCCATGATGAATTGCACAGTAGATTAAATGGCCACACTGGCCTAATTATGCTCCTGCTTCTGACTGATGTTTGTTCTAAGAGAAAGCCCACAGGTCGCTCGCTTTCTGGGTGATGAGAATTGAGCATCGTGTGGTTTCCGGTGTCCCGGATTCAATATTAAATCCGGAGCAAAGAATCACAATTAGAGATGGGTTTGCTGCTTATCCTTATTGCTGTTGTTGACATGACATCATACAGAGACAAATTTCATCGTCGTATTAGAGTACATTATACATTCACTGGCTAAAGAAAGGCATGCGTACAGTGTGCGTAGACGATTCGACTGCACTGCATGTGATGTGGGTTATGACACTATTAACTTGTATATGGACTGCTGTCAGCACAACAAGTTATCACATTCCTGTGGAGGGAGAGCAGAAATGGGATGCTCATTGACATCTGTCTCCAAAGATCATCTGTAAACACACTCTGTTCTGATGCTTTGTAAGACGTTGTGAACAGTATTGTAAGCATTTTTGATTCTGCATCCCAAATGAACTGATGCTCTGCTGGTAGATTTTTTGTTCGATCATCTGCCTGCCTTTCCTACCAGATTTGCCTAAACTCTATCTTTGCTCTTTTACCATCCGCGCTGTTCTGACCCCATTTTCTTTGGTTTCCACCCACTGCGAAATGAATATAAACCCTCCCCAATAGAGCTCAGAAACAAGTGCCCTATAAGATTGGTCTCCATCGGCTTTAGCTGCAACCTTTCCCTTATGTGCAGGTCATACCACCCCCAAAAGAGATCCGAACGTACCTAAAGCACTTCAACCCCTGCTCCAAATTCTCAGTGGTGCACCTATCTGCAAATCCATTCTGTTTCTACCGTCCCTGGCGCTTGTCGCAGGCAGTAATTCTGAATGTGTTGTGTCTCAGCATTTTGTTTAGCTCTTTAAGTCCTCTCTGCTTAACGTCATTGTAGCAAAACTTCAGGCTGCTCTCCCTCCCTCTTCATAATTCTATTGACGCGATCCGTGTCGTCTATTATCCTGGCACATTGGAGGCAACAGACCATTCATGTATGCCGTTCACGTCAAGAGAATTGTTTCTTTCGACACCTCTGGCTGTTGAGTCTTCCATTCCTAACGCTCCCGACTCTGTCTCTATTCCTTCTGCAATCCATGGTCAGTGCAACCCACCTGGTCTCCCTGGCATTCTCCTGAGAGGTTATCTCAAAAAAATAATATACAAATTGTCATATTTAATAATCAGATGAATTACACGGAACCAGAGATGGATTCCTCATTCTCCCGTGCAAGCCGAAGGGCTTGCAGCTCCTGCTCCCGATCCATAGCACGGTCTTGCAGTATCTGCAGCTGGATGCACCTCACATACATGTAGTTGCCCGTTGGGCTCTCAAGGCGCCAACATCTAACGTGAATAACATACAAAGGCCTTCTACACTGCACTGTACCCCTATCAATTGGTTATAGGCTAGTGGTGAAGAGGCACTCGCTCAAACCCATCCATGGTCTATGTTATGGCCCGGAATGCGGAGTTGAACATACATGTAAGCAAAACTCCGAAAAATACAGTAATTTCTTCTTTAAATGCCATTCTAGAGGCCTTAATATGGCTAGTAGACGGCAGCGATCGTTGATCAGGGACAGTGGAGGTGCAGTACTATGCACAATGGGAAAAGGTATGCGACAATGGATGGGGCACTAACGTCGCAAAAGTTGCCTGCAATGAGTTGGGCTGTCTCTTTGTCACAGCAGTAATACTGGGGGCAGGCTTTGGGCAAAGCAGCGGGAATATCTGGAAGGATGATGTTGCGTGCAATGGAAATGAATCCGCCCTTTGGGAATCTTTCTTCCGAGGGTAGGGGATTCATAACTGCATGTCGGGGGAGGATGCAAGACTGAACTGTACAGAATGCAGGCATAGAACTAAGAACCTCCTTTGGGATTTCTATGCATTAGGATTAACAAAGACTTTATATTTTAATAAAGAGCCCAGCCACTCTAGTTGCTGTGGGTAAAACTGATGCTTGACTTTGTTGAGGCAGGCACAACTTAATTAACACTTGTTCTGTGTTGCTTAAAGTGCTAAAGTGTATCATTTGGCAATTTTTTATGTCCTAGTTGGTTGTGCATGCATGTGCTGATCCACAGCTTCATTTAGGATACGACGTATCAGATCAGAAAATATAAGGAATGCCCGGTATAAATCTATGTGCAAAACAGTGAATTGCAACTATTTGTTAACGGCAATTTGTTAGTTTTCTGGGGTTCACGTAGGATCTCTATTTCATACACTGCATATGTGTATACCTTTAAGGTGTTCTACTAAAGAACTCCCAATTCTCTTTTGCATCTCATATTTTGATCTTACTTTGCTTAGAAAATAGTCCGCAGAATTAATTCTACTGATGAAGTGCAAGACCATGCATTTTCCAACGTTGTATTTAATTTGCTGCTTCCGTGCCCATTCTCCAAAACTGTCTAAGTCATTTTGCATTCGACAAAATCACACTCTTTTTGTGTTCTATAACCAACCTAATTTTCACAATCTACCTGCATGTTAAAATGTTCCCTTACTATCATAACATTTCCCTTTTGGTATGCCATATCTAGTTCTTTTGTTTTCTGCAGCCTACTTTCCTGTTAATGTTTCGGGAGCTGCATATACTGCCATCAGGGTCCAATTCCATTGCTGTTTCATTACTCAACCGACTAGGATTCAACATCTTCCAATCCTATATCACATCTTTCTCAATATTTGATGCCATTGCAGAGCGACAGAAGATTGTGGCAAGATTTAGTGCAAGTATTTAACACAGCCATAACATTTGAGATGGGTAGAAACAAACAACACGGAACGTCAACATCTTACAATCCTATATCACATATTTCTCAATATTTAATGCCATTGCACAGCGACAGAAGATTGAGGCAATATTTAGTGCAAGTATTTAATGCAGCCATAGCATTTGAGATGGTTAGAAACAAACAACACGGAACGTTTAATTGGAGTAAGCGGAATATGAGGCTATCAGGCAGGAACTGGGATGCACAAATGGGAAACAGATTTTCTCAGGGAAATGTATGAAAGAAATGTGGTAAATGTTCGGGGGATAATTGCATGGTTCTGCGTAGGTACGCTGAATGAGACTGGGAAAGTGTGGCATGGTACAGGAACCGTGGTGTACAAAGTATGTCGTAAATCCAGTCAGGAAGAATAGAAGAGCTTATGAAAGGTTCAAAATTTAAAAAAAACCTAAGTAATGATAAAGATCTTGAAGATTATAAGGCTAGCAAGAAGACGCTTAAGAATGAAATTAGGAGAGGCGTATGTGGCCATGATATGGTCATGGCAGACAGGACTGAGGAAAACCCCAAAGAATTCGATAAGTATGTGAAGAGCAAGAAGGTAAGACTTGATAGAATAGTCAAGTGTGACAGTGGAAATATGTATATGGAACCAGAAGAAATAAGAGAAGTACTTAATGAATACTTCGCTTCTGTATTCAACACCGAAAAGCATCTCGACGATTGTAGGGATCATTTACAGCGGACTGAAGAACTTGAGTATGTAGATAGTAAGGAAGGGGATGTGCTGGAGATTTTGAAAAGCATGAAGTTGGATGTGTCACTGGGACGGGTCGCGATGTACCCCAGGTTACTGTGGGATGTAAGGAAGGACATTGCTGAGCCTCTGGCGATGATCTTTACATCATCAGTGGGGACGGGAGAGGTTTCGGAGCTTTGGAGAGATTCGGATGTGGTTCCCTTATTCACGAAAGAGAGTAGAGATAGCCCAGAAAATTATAAAACAATGAAACTTACCTCAGTGGTTGGTAAGGAGAAGGTCCTGAGAGGGAGGATTTATGAACATTTGGAGACATATAATATGATTTGGAGTAGTCAGCAAGGCTTTGTAAAGGGCAGGTAGTGACTAACGAGACTGATTGATTTTTTTTTCAGGATGTGACTAAACATATTGATAGAGGAAGAACAGAAGATGTAGTGCATATGTATTTCAGCAAGGAATTTGACAAGGTACCCCATGCAAGGTTGATTGAGAAAGTAAGGAGGTATGGGATACAAGGGACATTGCTCTGTGGATCCAGAACTGGCTTGACCACAGAAGGAAAAGAGTAGTTGTAGTCGGGCCAAATTCTGCATGGAGGTGGAGCACCAGTGGAGTGCCTCAGGGATCGGTTCTGGGTCCACTACTCTTCGCGATTTTAGTAAATAACCTGGATGAGGAAGTTGAGTGATGGGTTAGTAAATTTGCTGCTGACACAAATGCTGGGAGTGTTGTGGATGGTGTGGAGGGCTGTCAGAGGTTACAGAGGGACATTGATAGGGTGCAATACTGGGTTCAGAAGTGGCAGATGGAGTTCAACCCATGTAAGTGTGAAGTGGTTTATTTTGGTACGTCAAATATGGTGGCAGAATATAGAGTTAATCATTCGACTCTTGGCAGTGTGGAGGATCAGAAGGATCTTGGGGTCCGGGTCCATAGGACACTCAAAGCTTCAGCGCAACTTGACTTTGTGGTTTGAAGGCATATGGTGCATTGGCATTCAGCGATCCTGGGATTGCTTTAAGAGCGGAGAGGTAATGTTGCAGATATAGGACCCTGGTCAGACCACACTTTAAGTACTGTGCTCAGTTCTACTCGCCTCACGATAGGAAGGATATGTAAACCGTAGAAAAGTTGCAGAGATTTGCAGAGACGTTGCTCAGATTCGGAAGCATGCCTTATGAGAATAAGTTGCTTTAACTCTGCTTGAGAGATTGCTTCATAGAGGTGTAGAAGATGATGAGAGGCATTGATTGTGTTCATAGTTAGACGCTTTTTCCCAGAAATGGCTAGCATGATAGTGTATAGTTTTAAATTGCTTGGAAGTAGGTACAGAACAGATGTAAGGGGTCAGTTTCTGTCTCAGAGAGTGGGGAGTGCATGGAATGAGCTGCCGGCAGCGGTGGTGGAAGCGGATATGATAGGGTCATTTAAGAGAGTCCTGGGTAGGTAGACGGAGCTTAGAAATTTAGAGGGCGATGTGTAACACGAGATAATTTCTAAGGTAAGGGCATGATCGGTAGAGTATTTGTTTTCTATGTTTCTCTAACAATTATGCGGTGTATAGATCGGGTAATTCCAATCAAAATCCTTTTGCAGATCAGGTGGGACTACAAATAGAGATCATAAGTTAAGTGTGAAAGGTAAACTATTTCAGGGGATCTTTAGGGGAAACGTCTTCATTCAGAGGGTCATGACAGGGTGGGGCAACCGGCAAACAGAAGTTGCGCGTGTGAACTGGATTTCAACGTGTATTAGGAATTTTGGATCTGTGCATGAATGCTAGCGGTATGGAGGGCAATGATCGAGGTGTTGTGCTTGGAAGCAGGACGCAGTTTGCATGGTTCAGTAGCGGCTAGATGGGCAGAAAAGGCTGATGTTGTCCTAAAGTTTTCTATGACTCTATGATAGAATAATCATCCCGAAAAAAAAACATTACTGAAAATGCAATCAAGAACATTTAACTTTAGAGATATAGTTACTCCCCTCTCACATAACTTACAGAAACCGACAATTGGAAAAACACCAGAAATTTGGTGAAATAAAGGGGGAAATTCAAAGACTGTATATACAGAAACATGTACAACTGTTACCATCCCGATGTCACTATGTAATACATTGTATATTTTGACAGACAGCAAACACTCAAATGTTGTTTTATGGCCAGGAACGTGGAATTGAACGTATCTGTAAGTGTAACTCCGGAAAACACAGTTATCTCCATGTCGCCGAGTAATTTCCTCTTTGAAAATCATTCCAGAGCTCGATATAAAGCTGGTATATCGAAACAAATATCGTCATTCCACACACATAACTTACAGAAATCTGTAAGTGAAAAACACCAGAGACATGCTGAATTAAAAGAGGAAATTCAAAAAGTATGTAATGTGCAGGGTATTTATTATCCCAACAGAAACATCTACAACTTCTTTTCTCCAACAGCTTCTCGCTTGATCACCTGCCGAACAAGAGCCCCAAGCCCAATTTAAGCGTCTTTCCCCTCAGCTCTACTATCATATTGGAAAAACACGTTTCTCTTCACCTCTCATCTTCAACAATAACCCAAACAGATTCTTTTACAGGACTGTTAAAGAAATGCCTACAGCATAACAGTAAAAATATATAATGTTTTCTATAAATATGGAATTAAAAATGTTTAAGGGTGACATGAGGGGGAATTTCTTTACTCAGAGAGTGGTAGCTGTGTGGAATGAGCTTCCAGTAGAAATGGCAGAGACAGGCTCGGTTTTGTCATTTAAAGCAAAATTGAATAGGTATATTGACAGGAAAGGAATGGAGGATTATAGGCTAAGTGCGGGTCAGTGGGATTAGGTGAGAGTGAGCGTTCGGCACAGATTTCGAAGGGCCGAAAAAGCCTGTTTCTGTGCTGTAATTGTAATATGGTTGTATGAAACAGGACATTAGAGCGTTTTGTTTTTTGATATGACAGCATAGAAAGTCAAACCATGTCGTCTGATTGCAGCACATTATCCCTCCAAACAATTGCAGCTGCTGGCGGCCGCAAGACGAGTATAGTAAAAGTTGATAGTTGATTTCTCTGCAGCATATATGATGTGGATTGAGGCAATTTGTTGTCTGGTATATGGACTGCTGTTTGTTGTTGCGAGAACTTAACATATTCTGGGTTACGGAAAGCGGAAATGCCTTATTCACTGACACCTGTCTCTATTGACAATAAGATACAAGAGAAGAATTGGGACACTGACCAATGGAGACAGATCCGCAATTCAGTCATAGTTGATCCTTTTTCCCCATCCTCATTCCCTGATCCCGACCTTCTCCTTGTAGCCTTTGATGCCATGGCTAATCAAGAACCTATCAATCTCTAACATATGTACAGCCAACGACCTGGCCTCCACTATTTCACAAATTCACTAACCTCTGTCTAAGGACTTCCTCCGCATCTGTGTTTTACATGGACGCCCCTCCATCAGCAGGTTGTGCTCTCTTGTCCTAGACTTCCTAACCATAGGAAGTATCCTTTCTACACCTACTCTGCCTGTGCTTTTCAACATTCGAAATGTTTCAGTGAGATTCCCCTTAATCCTACTGAATTCCAGATAATACCGGCCCAGAGTTATCTAATGTTCCATGTATGATAATACTTTCATTCCCAGAATTCTCTTTGTGAACCTCATCTGTACTTTCTCCAATGCCAGTACATCTGTACTCAGATGAAGAGCCCAAAACTGTAAACAGCCCTCGGGTTTGACGCCTTGAATGTACCTTATAAAGCAATGAGAGAGAACTAGGTAAAACAATAAAACAATTCGAGTACAATTTTATAGCAATAGACAATATTCTATGGATGTAGGCAATAAGGATGAGATGGACTACACTTTAGGATCTGAAGGAAGCGTCTGTAGAAATCGTGTTGACATAGATAATGATCTTTCAAGAATCACTGATTCTGGAATGGTTCTGGAGTACTGGAGAATTAAAAATGTCACTCCACTCTTCAAGAAAGGAGACAGACAGTGAAAGAAAATAGTAGGACAATGATGCCGACCTCAGTGGCTGGAAAGATCTTGGGGCTGATTGTCAAGGAAGATGTGTTGTGGGTACTTGGAGCCACATGATAAAATACGCCATAGTTTCCTTAAGGAGATATCTTGCCTGTCAAATTCGTTGGAATTCTCGGAGGAAATAATGGAAAGGATAGACAAAGAAGAGTCGGTGGGTTTTGTGTACTTCAATGTTCAGAAGACCTTTGACGAGGAGCCAGACATAAGGCTGATTAACAAGATAAGCGTCCGTGGTATTGCAGGAAATATACTAGTATGGAAAAAAAAACAGTAGCAAACTGGCAGGAGACAAAGAGTAGGAATTACGGCAGCCTTTGCTGGTTGGCTGCCAGTGATTATTGGTGTTCTACAGGGGTGTGTTAGGACGGCTAATTTTTGCGTTACATGTCAAAAATATGGCGGGAGACAGAAAAGAGAGAGACACATACAAGGGAGGGAAGACAGGGTGAGGGAGAGGAAGAAAAGTTCAGGCGAGACAGATTGGGGGATGGACAGGGTATATTGAGTGGTAGTATACAGAATGGGGGAGTAGTCAGAGAGGGAGGGAGAGGGAACCACAGTGACTAGAGCCAAAGAAACATAGCCCAATTTATAACACTATCTCCCAGCCCAGCACTACCCCTAAGCCCTTGGGACCTGACCTGACCTAGTCCCGAATTTCATCTCTTCTCCACTCGCCATGTTACTCCTTATATCTATTATCAATTTGTGGTAAAGTTCAAGATTTAGTTTAGGGACTTCGAGTTAGTTCCTGCTGATCTTTTCTCTAATAAGGAACTCGGAAATGTTCACTGTACTCTAAATGCGCTCTGACCAATGCCTTAAAAAAATCAGTATGACATCGTTGCTTTTATATTCCAATCCTATTGAAATGAGTCTACCTCACTGTTCCCCTCCTCTGCCATTTCTAGTCAAGCCACGGGCTTCGAACCAGCAGTCTGCAGACTGCTGTAATGATATGACTGGAGAATGGGAGGTCTCAGCTCACCCCCACTGACTAAATGCTGCCGCTCACTTCAGTCTATGCTTACCAGTAGACAAGACTGGAAAATAGTAATTGAATTATTTTTTTTCCGTGCAAGGAGCATTCACGTCCCAGGATGGTGGGACGGGAGAGGTCGGAGAATTATCAGCAGTTTTAGGACCTTTAACTAGGAAACTATTTGCTGCCATTGGAGGGAGTCTACAGGAGATTTATGAGAATGAACCCTGGAATGAAAGAGTTAACGTAAGAGGATCGTTTGAATTTTCCGGGTCTGAAGTTGCCGGAGTTTGGAGAATGAAGGGGGAATGTCATTGTAACCTACCAATTAGTGAAATGCCGAAACAGAGGAAGCATAGAGCGGATGTTACTTTTGTGGGGGAGTTTAGGAACAGAGGGCACAGTATCAGAACAGGACATCACTTTAGAACAGAGATGAGGGATTCCTTTAGTGGTGAATTTGTAAAATTCATTATCACAGTGGGCTGTGGAGTTCAAGAGAAGGGATGTTTATAAACTGGAGGCTGATAGATTCTTGGTTAGTAAGGGTCTCAAAGGTTACGGGAGAAGGCTAGTGAATGTAGCAGAGAGAGAGAATGGATCAGCCATGATTGAAAGGACGAATTTAATTGACAGATGGAAAGGGACGTGCTATAAGATGGGAGGCGATGACAATCTGGAGTGACTTTATAGAGGTATACCAAGTCGATCTGGAGTTGTTTTACTATTGTCACCAGCACAGCGATACAATAACATGCTCGTCTTGTGTAGTGTTCATGCAGGTGAACATTCAACACGGTGCATTGAGGTAAAGCAATAAAAATATGTCAGAGTAAAATATCATAGCAACAGAGAATGTTCTGGGGAAAGCGGCAATAAGTATGAGATGGGCTACACGCGAGTGTTCTAAAAGAAGTGCCTGTATATATCGTAGATATATTGATCATGATCTTTAAAGAATCACGAGGTTCTGGGATGGTTCTGGAACAATGGAAAATTACAAATCTCACTCTACTGCTCAAAAAGGGAGAGAGGCATTGAAAGCAAATGTTAGGCCAGTTGGTCGGACCTCTGTAGTTGGGAAGATGTTGGACCTGATTGTTAAGGAGGAGGTTTTGTGGGCACTGGGAGGAGAATTATAAAATAGGCCATGGTGTCCTTCAGGGGTATGCTGTCTGAAAAATCTGTTGGAATTCATTCAGGAAATAGCAGGCAGGACAGACAAAGAATTTCAGTGGATATTGAGTACTTTGATTTTGAGAAGGCGTTTGATAAGTTTGTCACACACAAAGCTGCTTGACAAGATAAGAGGCCATGGTATTATAGAATGTTACTAGCATGGATAATACAGTGGCAAAGAAGTGGCAGTTGGAATAATGTATCAGGATGAAAATGGTCATGTACTTTGCTAGAAGAAATAAAAGGGTGGAGAGAAAGTTTTCTAAGTGGAGAGAAAGTTCAATAATTTGAGATGAAAAGGGAATTGGGAGTCATTGTGCAGGTTCCCTGAAGATTAAATGGCAGGTTGAGTCACAGGTGATGAAGGCAAATGCAATGTGAACATTCATTTCAAGAGGTCTATAACGATGAATATATAATGTTGAGGCTTTTAATAAGCACTTGTGAGCTCTCACTTGGAGTATTGTGAGCGGTTGTGGTCCTCTGATCATGTCGAAACAAGGTTTTGATATTGGAAGTGTTCAAAGGAGGTCCAGGATTGAGAGTCTTGTGATATAAATTGTATTTGATGGCTCTGGGCCTGTATTCACTGGAATTCAGAAGAATTGCGAGGTGAAACTAGTTGAATGTTGATAGGTTTCTTTTGAGGATGTGTGGAAAGGATGTTTCCTGCAGTGGAGAGTCTAAGTCAAGAGGACACAGTCCCATCTTTTTGAAAGGGGATGAGGAGAAATTTCTTCAGCGAGAGAGTAGTGAATCTTTGGGATTTGTTGTCACAACCAGATGTGGTGGTGGAGTCTATCGGTATCCATAAGGCAGAGGTTGATAGATTCTTCATTAGTTAGGGCCTGAAGCGATATAAGAAGAATGCAGGAAATTGGCGCTCAGAGGAAAAATGGATCAGCCATGATGAAATAGCAGAGCAAAGTCTTTGGCAAAATGGCCTAACTCTGCTCCTATATCTGATAGTTTCATGATAGGATGGAGAGAATGGCGGTTGAAAATTGTGTATCAGAATGGCGGATGGTGACTAATGAGCTGCCACAGGGTCAGAATTAGGCTCTATCAAAGCTAGGGGTAAATAAGTTCAGTCTTCCGATGATGAAGAGAGTTCGGTTCAGTTCGAGGTTGTTTGTTGAGCAACATAGAGACATAGAAAATAGGTGCAGGAGTATTCGGCCCTTCGAGCCTGCATAGCCATTCAGTATGATCGTGGCTGATCATCCAACTCAGAACCCTGTACCTGCTTTCTCTCCATACCTCCGATCCCTTTAGCTACAAGGGCCATATCTAACTTCCTCTTAAATATAGCCAATGAACCAGCCTCAACTGTTTCCTGTGGCAAAGAATTCAACAGATTCAACACTCTCTGTGTGAAGAAGTTTTTCCTCATCTCGGTCCTAAAAGGCTTCCCCTTTATCTTTAAACTGTGACCCCTCGTTCTGGACTTCCCCAACGTCGGAAACAATTTCACTGGATCTAGCCCGTCCAAACCCTTTAGAATTTTATACGTTTCAATCAGATCCCCTCTCAATCTTCTAAATTCCAGTGAGTATAAGCCTGGTCAATCCAGTCTTTCTTCATATGAAAGTCCTGCCATCCCGGGAATCAATCTGGTGAACCTTCTCTGTATTCTCTCTATGGCAAGAATGTATTTCCTCAGATTAGGGGACCAAAACAGCATACAATATTCTAGGTGAGCTCTCACCAAGGCCTTTTACAAATGGAGTAGAACCCCCCTGCTCCTGTACTCAAATCGTTTTGCTATAAGTGCCAACATACCATTTGCCTTTTTCACCGCCTGCTATTCCTGCATGACCACCTTCAATGACTGGTGTACCATGACACCCAGATCTCGTTGCATCTCCCATTTTCCTAATCGGCCACCGTTCAGATAATAATCTGTTTTCCTGTTCTTGCAACCAAAGTGGATAACCTCACATGTATCCACATTAAATTGCATCTCTCATGAATTTGCCCACTAACCTAACCTATCCAAGTCAGCCTGCATCCTCTTAGCATCCTCCTCACAGTTTACACCGCCGCACAGCTTCGTGTCAATTGCAATCTTGGAGATGATGCATTTAATTCCCTCGTCTAAATCATTAATGTATATTGTGAACAACTGGGGTCCCAGCCCTGAGCCTTGCGGTACCACACTAGTCACTGCCTGCCATTCTGAAAAGTTCCCGCTTACTCCCACTCTTTATTTCCTGTGTGCCAACCAAATCTCTATCCACATCAATACCATACCCCCAATATCGTGTGCTTTAAGGTTGCACACTAATCTCCTGTGTGGGACCTTGTCAAAAGCCTTTTGAAAATCTAAATATACCACATTCACTGGCTCTCCCCTATTCACTCTACTAGTTACATATAACCATATAACCATATAACAATCACAGCACGGAAACAGGCCATCTTGGCCCTCCTAGTCCGTGCCGAACCCTTAATCTCACCTAGTCCCACCTACCCGCACTCAGCCCATAACCCTCCACTCCTTTCCTGTCCATATACCTATCCAATTTTACCTTAAATGACACAACTGAACTGGCCTCTACTACTTCTACAGGAAGCTCATTCCACACAGCTATCACTCTTTGAGTAAAGAAATACCCCCTCGTGTTTCCCTTAAACTTCTGCCCCCTAACTCTCAAATCATGTCCTCTAGTTTGAATCTCCCCTACTCTCAAAGGAAACAGCCTGTTCACGTCAACTCTATCTATCCCTCTCAAAATTTTAAATACCTCGATCAAATCCCCCCTTAACCTTCTACGCTCCAATGAATAGAGACCTAACTTGTTCAACCTTTCTCTGTAACTTAATTGCTGAAACCCAGGTAACATCCTAGTAAATCGTCTCTGCACTCTATCTAATTTATTGATATCTTTCCTATAATTCGGTGACCAGAACTGCACACAATATTCCAAATTTGGCCTTACCAATGCCTTGTACAACTTTAGCATTACATCCCAACTTCTGTACTCAATGCTTTGATTTATAAAGGCCAGCGTTCCAAAAGCCCTCTTCACCACCCTATCTACATGAGACTCCACTTTCAGGGAACTATGCGCAGTTATTCCTAGATCTCTCTGTTCCTCTGCATTCCTCAATGCCCTACCATTTACTCTGTATGTTCTATTTGGATTATTCCTGCCAAAATGTAGATGATACTTCTCAGCATTAAACTCCATCTGCCAACGTTCAGCCCATTCTTCTAACCGGCATAAATCTCCCTGCAAGCTTTGAAAATCCACCTCATTATCCACAACACCTCCTACCCTAGTATCATCGGCATACTTACTAATCCAATTTACCACCCCATCATCCAGATCATTTATGTATATTACAAACAACATTGGGCCCAAAACAGATCCCTGAGGCACCCCGCTAGTCACCGGCCTCCATCCCGATAAACAATTATCCACCACTACTCTCTGGCATCTCCCATCTAGCCACAGTTGAATCCATTTTATTACTCCAGCATTAATACCTAACGACTGAACCTTCTTAACTAAACTTCCATGTGGAACTTTGTCAAAGGCTTTGCTGAAGTCCATATGGACTACATCCACTGCCTTACCCTCGTCAACATTCCTCGTAACTTCTTCAAAAAATTCAATAAGGTTTATCAAACATGACCTTCCACGCACAAGTCCATGCTGGCTACTTCTAATCAGATCCCGTCTATCCAGATAATTATAAATACTATCTCTACGAATACTTTCCATTAATTTACCCACCACTGATATCAAACTGACAGGTCTATAATTGCTAGGCTTCCTTCTAGAACCCTTTTTAAACAATGGAACCACATGAGCAATATTTCAATCCTCCTGCACAATCCCCGTTTCTAATGACATCTTAAAGATCTCCGTCAGAGCTCCTGCTATTTCTACACAAACTTCCCTCAAGGTCCTGGGGAATATCCTGTCAGGATCCGGAGATTTATCCACTTTTAAATTTCTTAAAAGCGCCAGTACCTCCACCTCTTTAATTGTCATAGGTTCCATAACTTCCTTACTTGTTTCCCACACCTTAGACAATACAATATCCTTCTCCTTAGTGAATACCGAAGAGAAGAAATCATTCTAAATCTCTCCCATCTCCTTCGGTTCCACACATAGCTGACCACTCTGATTCTCTAAGGGGCCAATTTTATCCCTCACTATCCTCTTATTTTTAATATAACTGTAGAAACCTTTCGGATTTACTTTCACCTTATTTGCCAAACCAACCTCGTATCTTCTTTTAGCTTTTCTAATCTCTTTCTTAAGATTCCTTTTACATTTTTAATCTCTGTCTTAAGATTCCTTTTACATTCTTCAAAAAATTATATAAGTTTCCTCAGACATGATTTTCCTTTCTCAAATCCATGCTGACTTTGTCCGATGATTTCACCTCTTTCCAAATGTGCTGTTGTCACATTTTGATAACCGACTCTAGCATTTTCTCCACCACCGATGTCAGACTAACCAGTGTATAATTCCCCGGTTTCTCTCTCCCTCCGTTTTTAAAAAGTGCGGTTGCATTAGCCACCCTCCAATCCTCAGGAACTAATCCAGAATCTAATCAGTTTTCAAAAATTATCACTACTGCATCCACTATTTATTAGGCTACTTCCCTTAAGCACTGTGGGATGTAGACCATCTGGCCCTGGGGAGTTATCTGCCTTTAATCCCTTCAATTTACCTAACACCACGTCCCTGCTAACATATTTCTCTCAGTTCCACCATCTCACTAGACCCTCGGTCCCTATTTCCAGAAGATTATTTATGTCCTCCTTAGTGAAGCAGAACCAAAGTAGTTATTCAATTGGTCTGCCATGTCTTTGTTCCCTATTATCAATTCACCTGTTTCTGACTGTAACGGACCTCCATTTGTCTTGACCAATCTTTTTTTTTTCTTTTCACGTATCCATAAAAGCTTTTACAGTCAGTTTTTATGTTCCCTACCAGCTTTCTGTCATAATCTGTTTCCCCTTTCCTAATTAAGCCCTTTGAACTCCTCTGCTGGTCTCTGAATTTCTCCCAGTCCTCAGGTGTGCCGTTTTTTTTTGCTAATTTATATTTCTTCTTTGGACTTGATACTATCCCTAATTTTCCTTGTCAGCCACGGGTGCACTAACTTCCCTGGTTTATTCTTTTGCCAAACTGAGATGAACAATTGTTGTAGTTCATCCATGCGATCTTTAAATGCTTGCCATTGCATATCCGCCTAAACCCTTTAAGTATCATTTGCCAGTCTACCTTAGCTAATTCACGTCTCATACCTTCAAAGTTACCCTTCTTTAAGTTCAGAACCTTTGTTTCTGAATTAACTATGTCACTCTCCATCTTAATGAATAATTCCACCATATTATGGTCACTCTTACCCAAGGGGCCATGCACGACAAGATTGCTAACTAACCTTTTCTCATTGCTCAATACAGAATCTGGAATGGTCTGCTCTCTAGTTGGTTCCTCGACATGTTGGTTCAGAAAACCATCCCGCATACATTGCAAGAAATCCTCTTCTTCAGCACCCTTACCAATTTGATTCACCCAATCTATATGTATATTGAAGTCACCCATTATAACTATTGTTCCTTTTTTGCACGCATTTCTAATTTCTTGTTTCATGCCATCCTCAAACTCCCTACTACTGTTAGGTGGCCTGTACACAACTCCCACCAGCGTTTTCTGCCCCTCAGTGTTATGCAGCTCTACACATATCGATTCCACATCCTCCAGGCTAATGACCTTCCTTTCTATTGCGTTAATCTCCTCACTAACCAGCAATGCTACCCCACCTTCTTTTCTTTCCTGTCTATCCCTCCTGAATATTGAATATCCCTGGATGTTGAGCTCTCATCCATTGTCACCCTTGAGCCATGTCTCTGTGATCCCAAATATATTATATTCATTAATAACTATCTGTGCATCCAATTCATCCACCTTGTTACGAATGCTCCTCGCATTGACACATAAAGCCTTCAGGCTTGTTTCTACAACACTCCCCTTAGCCCTTATACAATTATGTTGAAAACTGGCTATTTTTGCTTTTTGCCCTGTATTTGCCTGCCTGCCACTTTTACATTTCACCTTACTACCTTTTGCTTCTACCCTCATTTTACACCTCTCTGTCTCACTGCACTTATTCCCATCCCCCTGCCACATTAGTTTAAAGCCTCCTGAACAGCAGTAGCAAACATTGGAGTGAACGAGAGAGGTAAGAGGTGATGCTGTCGATCTTCCCGTTATCTTCCGAAGTACTGTTGTATTCACCGACTATGTCCATGATACGTACGACCGTTCTTCAGTGGTGGAATAATTACCAAGGCAAGGATGGACACACGAATAATTCCCCACCAGTCGCACCTTTTTACACACTGTGAGCCACTGATCGATTCCCCTAATCGATCCTTCAAAACCCAACATTCTTGTGCGTGGAAAAAAAAGCTCGTTCTGTGTCCTAACCGTGTGTGTCGTGGTGCGTCTCCTTGTGTAACAGCGGACCTGGTTTTTATCATCACATGTTGGACACTAGGTGTCCGTCAACCTGCTCCGCCTTCCTGTTTTTTCAGGAAATTTAAAAGCAGGCAAGTGATAGATCAGGGGAAGATAATCAATTTGCAGAGAAACAATGACATCAATCTTTCGACCAGTTTCTGCCTTTCTCTCTCATAGCGCTGAACGCCTCTTTCTCTCTCTCTCTCTCTCTCTCTCTCTCTCTCTCTCTTAATAGCAGCACAGTTCATAGGGTCTATTCTGGACCCCGTTTTAAACTAGGGTTACCCATGACAGAGAGAATTCGCCCGGTTTGAAACCATAACTGTCGGAGTCCATAACAGTCCATTAGAGAAACGGAGGTGCAGAAGGTACTAGGTAATGTTAGAGATCTAGCCGATTATAAGGCTACTAGGATGGACGGTAGGAGAGCCAGAAAGGGCTATGAGAAGGCGGGCAGAATTAAGGAAAACCCAAAGGCTTTCTACAAATATGTGAAGAGCAAGTGGATAACACATGAAAGAATAGGACCGATCAAATATGACAGTGCGAAAGTGTGTATGGAACCGGAGGAAATAGTAGAGGTACTTAATGAATACTTCCATATTCACCATGGAAAAGGTTCTTACTGAAGACTTGCAGCATACTGAAAAGCTTGACCATGTAGATATTAAGAAAGAGGATTCGCTGGAGCTTTTGGAAAGCGTCAAGTCGGATAGGTGGCTGGGACCGGACGAAATGTACGCCAAGGCACTGTAGGAGGCCAGGGAAGAGATTGCTGAGCCTCTGGTGATAATCTCTGCATCACCAATGAGGACCGGAGTAGCTTCCCGGGGATTTGGAGGGTTGCGGATATTGTCCTTTATTTAAAAAAGGGAGTAGAGATAGCCCAGGAAATCATAGACCAGTGAGTCCTACATCAGTGGTTGCTAAGTTGATGGAGAAGATCCTGAGAGAGGGGTTACATGAACATTTGGAGAGATTAGTCAGCAAGGCTTTGTAAAGGGCAGGTCGTGCCTTACGAGACTGATTGACTTTTTTCAGGACTTCAGTAAACACATTGATGAAGGAAGAACAGGAGATGTAGTGTATATGGATTTCAGCAAGGCATTTGATAAGGTACCCAATGCAAGGCTTATTGAGAAAGTAAGGAGGCATGGGATCAAAGTGGACTTTGCTTTCTGCATCAAGAGCTGCTTTGCCCACAGAAGGCAAAGTGTGGTTATAGACGGACCATATTCTGCATGGTGGTCGGTCACCAGCGGAGTGCCTCAGGGATCTTTCTGGGACCCTTACTCTTCGTGATTTTTATGAATAACCTGGATGAGGAAGTGGGGAATGGGTTAGTAAGTTTTCAGATGACACAAAGGTTGGAGGTGTTATGGACAGTGTGTCGGGCTATAAGGAGGTTAAAGCGGGACGTTGAAAGTATGCAAAACAGTTCTGAGAACTGGCGGTTGGGTGGAGTTCAAACGAGATAAGTGCGAATTGGATCATTTTCGTAGATCAGATATAATGGCAGAATATAGTATTAATGGTAAGACTCCTGGCAGGAATGCGCTGCCTGAAGTGATGGTGGTGGCAGATACGTTGAGGTTTTTTCTGAGACGTTTAGATGGGCACATGAAAATGAGGGAATTGGACATTGTGTCAGCAGGCGCGATTCATACAATTGGCCATGTCACCACTAATTTAGTTGTTTCGGACCAATATTGTGGAATATCACTGTGCTGTATTCCTCCGCATTCTACAGTAGTCTGCAAAGGTCCTAGGCCCATATTGTATTTAGAGACACTCGTGGAAAAGGCCTTTCTGCCCAATGAGCCCGCACCGCCCAGCAACCAATCTATTTAACCGTAGCCTTATCGCAAGATATTTCACAATGACCAAATAACCTCATAATTAGTACGTCTGTGGAACGTGGGGAAAACCGGAGTACCCGGAACAAACCCACACGGCCAAGGGAACTAGTATTAGTGGTTGCAGCAACCTCATCACTCGAGTCCGGTGTAATATTCTCCTGGCTGCAGAGGATGATCCTGGTTCCACAGAACCGCGGTGTTCGGGTGGACACCCTTCATAGGGAACGCCTCCGTGTGACTCTGTTTCATTTGGGGACGTTAAAACACGGGCAGCCACCACACGGTGTTCGACAGTTCTGGGCGGTCAGGGTCCAGTGGCGAGTAATGAAAGAAGATTGTGGTCTCTGCGCTGCAGCAGACTTACTCCAGGTTCACTGCCAATTTATGTGTCCTGTTTCTGTCCAGTTTCTGTAGAAGATGATGAGAGGCATTGATCGTGTGGATAGTCAGAGGCTTTATTTACAAGGGCTGAAATGTTTGCCACAGCAGGACAGAGTTTGAAGGTGCTGAGGAGAGCGTACAGAGGAGATGACAGGGGATTTTTTTTTTTATGCAGGGAGTGCTGAGTGCGTGGAATGCTCTGCCGGCCACGTTGGTAGAGGCTGATACGATAGGGTCTTTTGAAAGGCGTTTGTTAGCTACATGGAGCTTAGAAAATATAGGGAAATGGGTGAGCCCAGTAATTTCTAATGTAGGGGCATGTACGGCACAACTTTGTGGGCCGAAGTGCCTGTATTGTGCTATAAGTTTTCTGTGATCCTGTTTTTCTTTGAGATCGATCAAGGACGGTATATATTCCCCATTCATAACTGTCCTCCAGTAAGATGGGGTGAACTGTGCCCTTAAATCGGCACAGTCTGTTGAAAGTGGATGGTGGGGCTGAGGCTGAATGTTCAGACCCGTTGACAGTGATCAGTTTGCTTTAACTTGGCCATGATCAAATGGCAGAGCAGAATTGGTCGGCCGACTGGCCTAATTTTCATGCCTTAAGGTCTTTCGAAGTTGGGATAGCGGCTGTATCGTTAGTGGGACACCTAGTTGGTGGTAGTGTTCGATGCTCCCCCCCGAGGGAAAAGCAACAAGATTGAGTGGGGGTGTTACCGGATTTGTCCGTGCGAGAAAACAATGTGAATTGTGTGAACGTACACAGTCCGCCAGTGCTGGAGAGTGGTGTCTAATGGAATGGATGGGATGCCGATCGAGTGGCAGGTGAGGATTTTCCTGTCAAGGTTGTTAGCTCTGAGCTGTCGCAAACCTAGAGGACTAGTCGATCACTATTAGTCTGGGTTCTATCCTTTGACTTGTTTGGCATGGGTAACACTAACAATAGCCAAAGCATAAAGCTCTGACTCAGGCAGACATAGGGTCTACTGGAGTCCCTCAAACCCAATGACAGAAAGCCCCCAAATCCACCGACAGTTTTCTTTTGGTCCTCGGAGGAAGGTGTGGTAAAGAGAAATGGCTGGGGGAGAAGGCAAGGCCATATCCATTGGTTCAGTGAATGTGCGGATTTAGCTGAAGTATTAAAAGGCACGAGAGAGTCGGCCCAGTGATGGGCACTGCAAGAGCGACTCCGAAGATAAGACGCAGAGTGAATCCCACTCTATAGTACCCCATCCCATACTCCTGGGGTCAGTTACAGAATGAAGTACCCTTCACATTGTCCCATCATACATTCCCCGAGGCAGACACAAAGTGCAGCACCCTTCACACAGTCCCATCACATACTTCCAGGGTCAGACGCACAGTGCAGCACCCTTCACACAGAACCATCATACACTCCCTGGGTCAGACACACAGTGCAGCACCCTTCAGGTTGTTAGCCCTGAGCTGTCGACCAAACATAGAGGACTAGTTGATCACTCTTAGTCTGGGGTCTATCCTTTGATTTATTTGGCATGGGTAACACGAACAAGAGCCAAAGAAAGCTCTGATTCCAGCAGATTAGGGTCTGCTGGAGTCCCCCAAAGCCAACGACAGAAAGCCACCAAATCCAACGTCAGTGATGGCGTCATATTAAGTTGGGCAACGGAATTCCAAAGCTCCGTCACTCTGGAGACAACATCTCAGGGATTCTCCTCGAGGGCCCTTGGCCGAGCGATTTTGGTGGGGACGGATATGGAGCTTTTTCAACAAGAGTGTCCACCCCCTTTGCATCAGGGGCCTGGAGCGGAGACTATTGCAGAATGCGTTCAGAACAGAGAATGTTGCACAATGAAACACTGGAAGAGGTCGTAAGGCACACCATTTCTGTAATAAAACCGACCCCTACATAAATTAATCTCTTTAAACTTGGTACATATCCCTTCATTCCATTCCATTTTGTACACCATAGAACCACCATACATAGAAGCAGAATGTCATTCAACCCATCGAGATTTCTCCACCAATCCATTATGTCTGATTTATCATCCGCCTCAACAATATTCTCCGGTCTTCTATCCATATATTACGACAGGTTTTCTCAAACGAGAGCTCAACAACCTGCTGGGAATCGGGGTGGTGATACATATCTACCAATGGAGGTGGAAGGCGCTACTTTCCTCCAGTAGCCTGTAGGTCACCTTTAAGCACGGTGTAGCACCTGCTTTCGTATCCCGATAAATGTCACATGAAGCAGTGAGAGCTCGTGTTATGTGTAGTGGGTGTATATCGCAAATCCTGATTATATGACCTCTGACGACATGCCAAACAATATCTGAAGGACATTTATGATGGCTGGGCTAAACCACCTTGTAAAGAAACTGGCCAGAAGACGGCAATTGCAGACCACTTCCGTCGAAAACTTTGCCATGAACAATCATGGTAATGGAAGGACCATGATGGTCCATGTCATACTTTAGGGCACATAACGAACGACTGCACAACCTCCACTTCAAAACCACCCAAGGACTTGTCATCTGGAGCGGTGTGCAGCAATGAAAGACTGAGAGTTTCCAATCTCTGGCTACACACATCTTAAACTCTGCTACTGACTTTCCCAGGGTGGGCAGAGGATTCTGGCTGTTCAGCGGTACGGTGGACCCATTGCTGAATGATATTGGCCTACAGCATAACACAGATTTGGAAACTCTAACTCAACATATTCCTGCGTCTCGTAATTACATTCAGTGACCACTTTATTGGGTAATTCCTGCTACTAACAAAGTGATCACTACGTGTATTATCTGTTCAGTCTTCTTCAGCAGTGGCCCATCCATTTCAACGTTCAAGATTCTCTTCTGCACGCCTCTTTTGTAACACATGGTTATTTGAGTTAATGTCACTTTACTGTCAGCTTGAACCAGTCTGCTCATACCCATCTATCCTCTCTCATTAAAAAGCCTCTTTCGCCCACAGAACTGCCGCTCACTGGACGTTCTTGTTTCTCGCATCATTCTGTGTAAACTCTGGAGACTGCTCTGCGTGAAATTCCCAGGAGATCAGCAGTCTCTGAGTTACTCAAGCCACCCCGTCTGACACCGACTATCATTCCCAGGTCAAAGGCACTAGGATCCGATTTCTTCCCACGTTCTCACCTTTGTTCTCCAAAAGTGCTAAACTGGCCACTGAGTGTATGTATTCCAAAGCAAGCGAACCAATGTTATACACTGATGCAATATGGAATTTGGTCTCCCGACTTTTATACACAACAAGCATCTTCTCCAATTATGCTGCCACTTTCTGGTAGATATGGACTTAAACATCCGAGATCTTTCCACATGTCATTGTTCCTCTGGTCCACCCATTTGTTGCAAACGTACCTCTGACATTAAACCATACTCGACTGCATGAACCCCGATATGCGATTTCTCTGCACATGTTTGCAATTGACCTACATCCCAAAAAACCTGATGGCAATACAATAAGTAGTCACTTTATTCGGGTACACTACTACACCAGTCCATTAATAGAAATATTTAATCACCGAAAAATGTGGCAGCATCTCAATGCATAAAAGCATACTGAGTGTGAGAATTTGATTTTAAAATGACTTGCATCTAAAACATCTGACATTAAATGTAGAATTTAAAATATCAGACATTAAATGTACCTTTGAAACCTTTGATTAAACATCAGAAGATATGAAAATTTATCACATCAAAATGTCATTTAAATTACTTTGACCGTGTGATAATTGATGCTTTCTATATCGCAGAAACTGCTAATCTGCTGGGAGTTGCCCCCACAGCAGACTCTAAACATTCCAGGGAATGGTGTGAAGAACAAAAATTTAAACAAACAATGAGCAAGCGTCAGTTCTCTAGACAGAAAACGTCTTGTTGATGTGAGATGTCACAGTAGAATAGCAAATCTCGTTCAAACTCTCAGGAAGAGGATAGTAACTGAAATTTAAAAAAAAAACATTGCAAAGTTGTGTGCAGAAAAGCATCTCTCAACGCAAAGCAGGTCCAACCTTGACCTTGGGTTCTGCAACAAAAGACAACAAATGTACACTGAGTGGCAACGTTATTTGATAGAGGAGATACCTAATAAAATAGCCGCTGACTGTATGTCAATAATCCAATTGGTCCATTCGTTTACATTATATATCTCTCTGATATTTGACTGACCCCAACACCCTCACCACCAGCCCCGTCAAATAGAAACAGTGGAATACAATAAACTGGACTGAATGAGCCCTTCTCGTATTTTTTCTGCCCATATTTTCAATTCAGTAACATCCCGGTGACTGCTGTGAACATATTCCCAACAATCCGACATTACCGATTACTTTGTATTTTGTAAATGCCAACTTAAATTTACCCATAAGCCCAACTCAATTTTAGTCCTGTTCTGAGACGGCAACATGACGATAGAATCGAGAGCGTTTTTTTAAAAAAAACAAATAAAACATTTATTAAACACTGCTCAATAAAAAAGCAAAAGTAAATAAACGAATAACTTAACCGGAAGTTAACGGCTATACAGCAACTCGAATAGTTATTAAAGCGATAAATACGAATGCACTTCTTAAAAGTGGCAAATGCAACATCCAACTGATTTACGCAGTCAGTTAGGAGAGACTTCCCTGAAGTAACGAAATCCTCCATGACGTGACGTTACTGCTGATTTCCGCGGTAATATGCCTTACCCGAAGGATTTTCAACGAAAGAAATAAAACGGCTTAAAGGCACTGAGATTTCCTTGGTGAAAAGCTGCGTCCAGCTCTTTCTGCTTACACAATATTTATTCATGTGGCGGCGAAACAGACTCCCAATGCAAATATGACATTATTCTTAAAACTTACAACAGAACATCAGTCTCTTGCTCGATTGTGACTTCAGACATAACATGCCCAAACCTTGGACTCCGCGATTAGCCATAATTGGGAGTCCACTAGCATAATATAAGTAACATTGAACCCCGAGCCTATTAAAATTAACTGAACAAGTCTAAACTGAAAGCACCGATTGCCGCAGCCCAAAGAGCGAGGCACTCGAGAAAAAAAACACGAAGAACTATCATTCATTAACATGTCTCGTTAAAGTTAACAAATCCGGGTACTCCAATACTCACCAAGCTCAACACTCACCAGGACCCCACACAATCTTGAAGAGCGTTGACACCGTCAAATTGCGATCGACGTACTGTGGAGTTCATTCTGACTGGATGCATCATCATCTGGTGTAGAGGGGTCAATACAGAGGATGGCAACGAAGGCGGAGGGGAATAGCGCTGGCTCCCAACAGACAGTCAGCACCGTTGGACAGGAATCAGCGGTATTAGGACCTGAGTAGGCGGTCTCTCCCTACGTAAGGACTGTATATATGCGGAAGCTCTCCTTTTACGCAAATAAAAAAAGGCGTTTCATCTTCTCAAAATAATGTGAGTATTGGACAGTATTTTGTATTAGTTTCATTCAGTTTTTCCGTGTAACTTTCTTGAGGTCGATTGTTGAGATTGTTGTGTGTGAGAGGCGGTGTTGGGTAATTTGGTGCCACTGTCTCTGTTCCTTCCGAAACGAACGGGTTTGAAAACCAAATGTATATGTGGTATTTGATTATTATTGTGGCTGTTTTATTTTTACTGCAGGCGAGGGGGGATATAGGGGTCAGCGAATTTTGTTTCTTTTCTTTTTCATGCCGGAAAGACTGGGGGAATTGATTAATTTTCTTTCAACACCCACGGTTTTTCTATATTTAATGGCTATTTGGAGTAAACAAATATCAAAGTTTAATCATGCAGGCACTACAATGTAAACAAGTCACCACTTCACGCGAGGGTTTGGGAAAGATGTGCATGGTAGTGGGATTTTATATATTGGATTTATATATATTTCATATATTGGTGAGACCCAACGTAGACTGGAAGACCATTTCCTTGAACACCCACGCTCTGTCCGCTAGAGAAAACAGGATCTCCCAGTGCCCACAAATTTAATTCCACGTCCCATTCCCACTCCGATATGTCAATCCATGGAACAATACGTTGGATTTTGTCTGTGTAGCCTCCAACCTGATGGCATGAACATTGATCTCTCTAACTTCCGTTAATGACCCTCCTCCCCTTCTTTCCTCATCCCTGCCTTATTTATTTCTCCCTCCCACTGTTTTCCTCTCTCTTCCCATCACACTGCCTATTCTCCATCTCCCTCTGGTGCTCCCCTCTCCCTTTCTTTCTCCCTAGGCCTCGCGCCCTAACATTCGTTCCCTTCTCCAGGTCTGGATCCCTTTTGCTAATCACCGTTCCAGCTCTTAGCTTTGCACCACCACCTCCGGTCTTGTCCTATCATTTCACTTTCCCCCTTCTCCCTCCTACTTTCAAATCTCTTGGCATCTTTTTCTTTCAGTTAGTCCTGACGAATGTTCTCGGCCCGAAACTTCGACAGTTCTTATTCCTATAGTTGCCGACTTGCCTGCTGTGTTCCACCAGCATTTTGAGTGTTTTGCTTGAATTTCCAGCATCTGCAGATTTCAATGTATTTGCCAAAAGCAACAACGGGCTTTACTAGTATCCTTTGGTGGATACACATCGTCCGGGTGCTTCAGCACCACAGAGTAGCTGAGGAGTCAAGCGGAGTAAATGCCGAATCACCCGCTAGGAAAACAGCCGGCATTCACAACCGCGGGAGCCGCAGCAGCTTCCCTGAAGTGAAAATGCGCGTTGGGTGGAGGCTCCTGGGGAATGTAGAGTAGTCTAAAATGCTGTGGCTCAGAGGGCATGCACTGCGTTGCGGCGGATCTTGGGGAATATAGTAATTTAGGTATACTTCAACCGCGCATGCTCTATATCTCATTTGCTCTTTGGGAGTGTTGTAGCCTCCTGGGAGTTCTTCTATCACAATGTCACAAGTTCTCAATGGGCTCTGCACGTTAAACTAGAAATGCCCAGTATAATTCAAGAATTACTTACATTTCTCTATTAGATCCACCAAGGCCGGTATATATTCCGAATTCCTAAAGGACCTCCAGAAAGATAGGGGTGAACTGCACCCTTGAATCGCCAGAATCTGTTGAAAGTGGCTGCTCTGGCCGAGGATGCAGGCTTCAGACCCGTTGACGGTGATCGATTTTGGATTTAAATTGGCCATGATCGAATTGCAGAGCAGACCTGATAGGCCGACTGGATTAATTCTCATGTCTTATAGTCTTATGCAGTTAGGATAGAAGATGGATCGGGGGTGGGGGACCCTGATGGTGGTAGTTTCCCTGCTCCCCCTCGTGGGAAATGTAGCATTGAGTGGGGGTGTTACGGAAATTGTCCGGACGAGAAAGCAAACTGAATTGTGCGAACATGCACTGTCCACTAATACTGCAGAATGGTGTCTAACGGCATGGATGCGATGTCGATCGAGTGGCAGGTGAAGATATTCCTGTCAATGTTGTTAACCGTGAGCTGTCCCAAACCTAGAGGACTAGTTGACACTCTTAGTCTGGGTCTATACTTTGACTTGTTTGGCAACAGTGAACATAACGAGACCCAAAGCATAAAGTCCTGACTCCAGCCGGCATAGCTCGCTGGGCCACTGAGGCAAGCAAGCCTTCAAACCGAAAGGCAGTCTTCTTGCTCTTCTCTTGGAGGGAGGGGTGGTGAAGAGAAATTGCGTAAAGTGCGGGCAAGGCCATATCCATCGGGGCTCAGTGAATGTGAGCAGTTGGCTAAGGTATCAAAAGGCACGAAAGAGACACAAGGTCAGACACAAAATGAAGTGCCCTCCGAGTCCTTCCGTCACTTATTCTTCGAGTCAGACACATAGTGCAGCACCATCCACACTGTTCCATCACACACTCCCGGGGTCAGGCACAGCGTGAAGTTCCTACTACACTATTCCATCGGCGTCTACGTCTACGTCGTCCGATCACCCTCTACCAACGTCAGACACAGTGAGTTCCAGTGAGGAAGAACGCACCGGTAATCACGTTGTATTGCTTATGAAACTCTTGCTTACATACTGATTCGGATTTCTGCAGCATTCGTGAACTCAGTCGAGTCAAGTCAAGTGAAATTTGTATAAATAGCACATTTAAAGACAACCCACGTTGACCAAAGTGCTGTCCAGATCAGAGCAGATAGCTAAATCCAGAAATAGAAGAAACATACACATAAGCAACAAGGAAAAGAGCTTTTAGGCTCTTTTGTCTGACTGTGTTTACTGATGTCTTACATGAAACTGCTAACGTATATATTGTTTCTCTATGTGTTTGTGTGGGTATTGTACTTTGTACCTTCGCTCCGGAGTGAAGCAGTTCTGTTTGGCTATATTCATGGGTATTCATGTATACTTGGGTAACAATTAAACTTGAACTATGAAATGTGGATCCAGAGGCTCATGACCTCGTATTAAACGTTGGGGAAGCAATTCCAAACCACCGTCACCCGGGACACAACATCTCAGGGATTCTCCTCGCGGATCCTCGGCCGAGCAATATTGGTGTCACGGATTTGGAGCTTATTCAACGAGACTGTTCTCCACCTTTGTATCAAGGACCTAGAGCGGAGTCTATTGAACAATGCGTTCAGAATATTGAAACACAGGAAGAGGTCCAACAGCACAGTTCTGTGATAAACCGACCCCAAACAAAATTAATCGCATTAAACTTGGTGTGTGTCCCTTCATTCCATTCCATTTTAAACACCGTACGGCCATCAGACATAGAACAGGAAGAGGCCATTCAGACCTTCGAGCAATATTCACGAACTCACCATGTTTGAACTATTCTACCCCTCAACAACATTCTTTGGTCTTCTCTACATATCCTACGACACTTAATCGAGAGCTGAACAAACTTCTGGGAAAAGGGGTGGAGGTATATATTTACTATAGGAGGTAGAAGACGCTCCTTCCCTCCAGAAGCCTGCAGGACACCCTTAGGCAGAGTGTAGCACCTGCTTAGCTATCGCGATCAGTGTCAGATGAAGTCGTAAGAGCAGGTGGTATATGCAGCGGTGTATATCACAAATCCTGATTATGCGTCCTCTGACGCCAGGCAGATAAACTCTGCAGGACATTGATAATGGCTGGGCCAAACCATCTTGTAAAGAAACATGCCAGAAGAAGACTATTGCAGAACAGTTCTGTGAAAACCTTGCCATGAACAATCATGTTCATGGAAATAACATGACCCTGCATGTCATACTCTCGGGCAGATATCGAACGAATTCACAACCCCCACTTCAAAACGACACAATAACTTGTAATCTCGAGCAGTCTGCAGCAATGAAAGTCTGAGAGTTTCCACTCTCTGGCTACACACATCTTAAACTCTGCTACTGACTTTCCCAGGGCGGGCAGAGGATTCTGGCTTTTCAGGAGTTAGGTGGACCCTTTGATGAATGATATTGGTCCATAGCATAACAAAGATGTGAAACCCTAACACAACATATTCCTGTGTCTCGTAAATATATTCAATGGTTACTTTATTAGGTAATTCCTGCAATTAACAAGGTGATCACTGCGTGCATTATCTGTTCATAGTCTTCTTCTGCAGTGGCCCATCCAATTCAACGTTAGCGATTCTCTTCTGTACACCACTATTGTAACAGATGGCTATGTGAGTTCTGCCGCTGTCCTGTCAGCTTCAAGCAGTGTGTCCATTCACATCTGAGCTCTTTCATTAACGAGGTGTTTTCGCCCACAGAACTGCCTCTCACTGGAGCGGCAGTTTTTGTTTCTTGCACCATTCTGTGTAAACTCTGGAGACTGCTCTGCGTGAAATTCCCAGGAGATCAGCAGTCTCTGATTTACTCAAACCTGCCCGTCTGACACTACAATCATTCCACGGTCAAAGTCACTTAGATCCCATTACTTCCCACGTTCTCATCTTTGTTCTCTAAAAGGGCTGTACTGTCTATTAATGGTATGTACTCCAAAAGCAAGCGAACCTATAATATATATTGAAGCAATTTGGAATTTGCCTCCGTTTTTGAACACAACAAGCATCTTCTCCAATCGTGCGGCCACTTTCAAGTAGAACTGGACTTTAACACATGAGATCCTTCCACATATTATTCTTCCTCTGGTCCACCCATTTGTTGTAAAAGTATCTCTGACTTTTAACCTCTCAAAGTGGAACAGCACATATTCTGATGTGCTGTTTCTCCGCAATTGACCTGCATCCCAACAAACCCAATGACAATATCATAAGTACTCACTTGATTAGTTACAGTACATCTGTATACCAGTTCTTTAATACAAATATGAATTCACCCTAACATGTGGCAGCAACTCAATGCATAAAAGATAAGTGAAAGTGGACTGTGATTTTAAAAGGCTTTGAATGTAAAACATCTGACAAAAATGTATAATTTAAAGCATCAGACATTAAATGTGCCTTTGAAACTTCAAAACCTTTGATCAAATATCAGTATGTCATTTAAGTTACTTCCACCGTGGAATGATAGTTTGTGTTTGAGTATCCCAGAAACTGCTGAATTGCTGGGATCTTCAACCACAACTGACTCTAAAATTTCTAAGGAATGGTGTGAAGAACAAACTCGAAAACCAATCATTTCTGTAGGGAAAAAACGCCTTGTTTTTGTGAGATGTCAGAGGAGAATAGCCAATGCCGTTCAAGCTGTCAGGAAGGAGATAGTAACTCAAATAATAACGCGTTATAAATTGGTGTGCAGAAAATCATCTCTGAATGCAAAGCACGTTCAAACTTGACGTATATGGGGTGCTGCGACAAAAGACGATAAACATACACTGCTTGGCAATTTATTAGATACAGGAGGTACCTAATAAAATAGCCGCTGAGTATATCTCAATAATCCTAATGGACCACTTGTTTACTTGCTGCATCTCTTTGATATTTGACTGACCCCCACAACCTCACAACGCCACCCCTTCCCCATTTAAATAGACATGGTGACACAGTGGAAAACCGCACACCGGACTGAATGTCTCTTTTTCGCATTTTCCTACCCATATTTTCAATTCAAAAACATCCCGTTGTTTCCTGTGACCATATTCCCAACAGTCCAACGTTACCGATTAATTTTTCTTTTGTAAATGTCAACTTGAATTTACCCAAAAGCCCAAATCAATTTTAATCCAAATCCGTTTACTGTGAGCAGATTTGGTCACCTACTTACAGGAAGGATATTAATAAGGTTGAAAGAGTGCAGAGAAGGTTTACAAGGATGTTGTCGGGACTTCAGAAACTGAGGTACAGAGAAAGGTTGAATAGGTAGGACTGTATTCTCCTGAGCGGAGAAGAATAAGGGGAGATTTGTCAGAGGTATATACAATTATTATGGGTATAGATAGAGTGAATGCCAGCAGGCTTTTTTCAACTGAAGCCAGGGGAGAGAAAAAAACAGAGGACATGGGTTAAGGGTGACGTGGGAAAAGTTTAAAGGGAACACCAAGGGGGGGATGGGGGGGCTTCTTCACACAGAGAGTGGTGGGAGTGTGGAACGAGCTGCCTGATGATGTGGTAAATGCGGTCTGCATTTAACATCTAAGAAAAACTTGGACAGGTACATAGATGACAGGGGTATGGAAGAATTTGATGCCGTTGCAAGTCATGGGATTAGGCAGAAAAATGGTTCGCAATAGCCAAGAGAGGTCGAAGGATCTGTTTCTGTGCTGTAATGTTCTATGGTTCTCTGGTACTGTCTCACGAGCTCCCTAACTCCAAACAACGCATTTGCGCAGTTTCCGCCAGAAAGATGCCGCTACACCGGGATCCTCTGTCATCTGTGTGAAAGTCAGTGCTGAGTTCAAGCAGACAAGTTCAAAGTTCAATGTTCATTTATTAACGAAGTATATGTCACCATCGACAACCCGAAGATTCAGTTTTTGTTCAGAGCCTGCCGTTTGCAGTTCCTGGGTGAAGTCTAAAGTCTGCTGCCTTAGTCCTTCCAGCTGAGCGGGTCCAGCTGTTGGCCGCTCTTCCGAGTTGAGTATCCTGTCTTCATGTTGTCCAACTCCTCGAAGAGCAAACTTGTGATCCATGTACAATTCCAGGCTCCTGTGTCCACTACTTGGGACCGCTCTCAACCCCCCCCCCCCCCTCCTTGTAACAGAAAGTCGTGGCATTGAGTCGGTAGTAGTTGAATCGCTGTGGATTGAGCTAAGTAAATGCAAATCCAAGAAGACCCTATTAGAAGTTACTGAGGAACTGAGTAGAAACCTTGTAAAATAATCCCGGGGAAAATTTATCGTAAGTTATCTGGCTAGGATCGTTATGTCCTTGTTGTCCATGGGAATGGTACCGGAGGATTGGAGGGAGGCGAATGTTTTCCCCTTGTTCAAAAAAGGTTGTAAGAATAGTCCAGGTAATTATAGACCAGTGAGCTTTACGTCTGTGGTGGGAAAGCTGTTGGAAATTATTCTTAGTGATAGAATCTATAGACATTTAGAGAATGACGGTCTGAACAGGGGCAGACAGCATGGCTTTTGGAAGGGCTGTTCGTGCCTAACAAGCCTGATAGAGTTCTGTGAGGAGGTGACCAGGCATATAGATGAGGGTAGTGCAGTGGATGTGATCTACGTGGAGTTTAGTAAGGCATTTGACAAGGTTCCACACGGTAGGCCTATTTGGAAAGTCAGAACGCATGGGATCCAGGGATATTTGTCCAGATGGATTCAGAATTGGCTTGCCTGCAGAAGGCAGAGTGTCGTGGTGGAGGGAGTACATTCAGATTGGAGGGTCGTGACTACTGGTGTCCTAGAAGGTTCTGTTCCGGGACCTCTACTTTTTGTGAGTTTTTTAACGACCTGGATGTGGGGGTAGAAGGGTGGGTTGACAAGATTGCAGACGACACAAAGGTGGGCGGAGTTGTAGATAGTGTAGAGGATTGTCGAGGATTGCAGAGAGAATTTGATAGGATGTAGAAGTGGGCTGAGAAGTTGCAGATGGAGTTCAACCAGGAGAAGCGTGAGGTGGCACACTTTGGAAAAACAAACTCCAAGGCAGAGTACAAAGGCAAGACAGGATACTTGGTAGTGTGGAGGAGTAGAGGGATATGGGGGTAAATGTCCACAATCACAGAAAGTTGCCTCACGGGTAGCTAGGGTAGTTAAGAAAGCTTATGGGGTATTAGCTTTCATAAGTCGAGGGATAGAGTTTAAGGGACGCGATGCAATGATACTGCTCTATAAAACTCTAGTTAGTCCATAGTACTTGAAGTACTGTGTCCAGTTCTGGTCGTCTCACTGTAGGAAGGATGTGGAAGCTTTGGAAAGGGTACAGAGGAGATTTACCAGGATGCTGCCTTGTTTAGAGACTATGGATTATGATCAGAGATTAATGAGCTAGGGCTTTACTCTTTGGAGAGAAGGAAGATGAGAGGAGACATGATTGAGGTGTAGGAGATATTAAGAGGAATAGACAGAGTAGACAGGCAGCGCCTCTTCCTCAGGGCGCCACTGCTCAGTACAAGAGGACATAGTTTTAAGGTAAGTGGAGGGAAGTTTAAGGGGGATATTAGAGGATGGTTTTTCACTCAGAGAGTGGTTGGTGCGTGGAATGCACTGCCTCAGTCAGTGGTGGAGTCTCCTAAACACTATTGAAGTTTAGGAGACTACTAGACAGATATATGAAGGAATTTAGATTGGAGGGTTATATTAGGAGGCAGGGTTTGAGGGTCGGTCCAACATTGTGGGCCGAAGTGCCTGAAATGCGCTGTAATGTTCCATGTTCTATCATGTAAACGAATTTCACTGCGAAAGAGAAAATAAACGAAAATGTATTAGTATTAAAGCAGAGTAAATAGAATTCTGACGAAAAAGAGAAGTCAAAGTCAACTTAAAGGCAAACACAGGCGAGATTATACAGCAAGTGTGACTAGAAATTTAGTAAATTAGGAAGCTTTTAGAAACCAACAGAAAGCACTAAGTAGTCGCTACAAAGTCAAAATGTAATACGAAGCTAGGCGAGACATCATTAAAAGGGTTACGACATGTTTCTTCAGATACATAATGTGTAAAAGAGAGGCGAGAGAAGTCAGATTGGACCACTGCAAAAACATGCTGGAGAACTACTAATGGGGGACCTGGACAATTCGGAGCAGCTGATTAAGTATTTTGCATATCAATGTTTACTGTGGAAGATAATTGCATGAAGTTTGTGAATGCGCTATCCCGAGAGAGAACGTTCTGGAAATGCGTGAAAGCTCTGATGTAAATAAGTCATCTGAACAAGATCGGGTTTATTTCAGAAGGAAACTCCCTCTGCACTGTACCATTGCAGAATGTCAGACAGAAATAAACAAAGTGGCATTTCTATTTAAGTTACTTCCCAGAAAAAAAAGGAAATGTTTTGTTCCCCACTGCTGTCTGAGTAAACTATTATTTCATAATGCCAACATGTCAACTTCCTCATATTCAGCTTCTTGGAACTCCAAACCCAGAAAGTCTATTCCGAAGTGGATTGACTCATTTCTTCTGCTCATTGGAACCAAGACTCCACAAACCAGCATCCAATTTCCCCACAAGACGCAACTTCTCGCTGTACCTGGAACAGCCGAGAAATACCGCCGTCCGTCGCTGTGCAGGTCCTGAACGAGATTAGTTCCGTGCGCAATTTAATGTTTGAATTTATCGTTTGAATGCAAGTGTCCAAAACTGCTGAAGACCGGAGACAGAGCTGGAGATTCCAGGGAAAGGTAAGATGAATTTCCACGGGGTTGACATTAATTTGGAAAAGTGGCGTCTGATCAGGTATCACAGGTGTGGTTGTGTTGCGGAAGAAACCCTGCCTTCCAACTTTCGGGAGATTTTTCAGGAGATAACTCAGTTACCCAATGAAGGCAGGGCAGTGGGATTGGTAACATGCAGTTCAGTGAGGAGAACATCAGAGATTAGAGAGAATGGGGTTGTTTTCCATGCGATCGAAGAACGCTGACGGATTACCTGACAGGAGAAAATGAGATATCGTATACAGAGATCGAATAAGCAGTCCGATGGGAAGAACAAAATTGAAGATAACGCTTGTATTTATCTTGAGGGAAGGAGACAATATAAGGGACAGGCTTTTTAAAAAAATATTTTTTTTATTTGATTTAGAGATACAACACAACCAACACTTCCAGCCCTATGAGACGGCGGCCCCCAATTACACCCATGTGATGAATTAGCATATTGGCGTCTCAGGACTTCTGAGGTTGAAAAGCTTGTCATATGAGGACAGATTCATGGTCATGAGCTTCTACTCACTGGAATTCAGAAAAATGAGAGGTGTCTTCATAGAAACCTGTCGAATGTTGAAATGCCTCGATGGATTACATGCGGTGTAGATGTTTCCTGTGGTGCAGTAGGCCAAAGCTTCAGAATAGTGGGCCGTCCTTTTAGAAGGGGTATTATGAGGACTTTCTAAAGCCAGAATGTGATGATGTTGGTGCATTAATTGAAACAGCATGCTGTATATTAATGGATTTATAAACCAAATGTTAATATTAATTGGTCAGGGCACGGTGGAATACAGGGTTGGGCAGGCAGGAGATTGGGACTGAGAAGGAAAATGGCGGAGCAGTCTCGGCAGGACTAATGGCCAGCTCAGCCCTTATCTCTTACCGACTTACCGCCCGGTTTCTGACGTGCGCAGAAACCGAAACACCCAGAAATGGTAGACAGGTGTTCTTGGCAGGTGGTCATACGGCAGCATCGGGAGACTGACTAGTGGGTCACATTCAGAAGATGAAAGGGGAAAAGTCAAGTATTAGAGAGCACTCCTATGGCTGTACACCTTGACAATAAGTACTACTGTTTGAGAACTGTAGGGGATAAGGGGGGATAGCCTACCTGGGCGAAGTGGCAGTGGACGTTCATCTGGCACAGAGACTGGCCCTGTGGCTCAGAAGGATAGCGAAGCGAAAAAGAAGGAATTAGTGATAGGGGACACTATAGTTTCCGGGTCAGACAGGCGATTCTCTGGACGCTAGAAAGAAAATTGGACGGTAGTTTGCCTCCCAGGTACCAGGGTCCGAGATGTTTCGTTTCGCGTCCAAGATATTCTGCGGTAGGAGGGAGAACAGCCAGAGGTCGTGGTACATATCAATGCCAATGACATTGGTAGGAAAAGGGAAGAGGTCCTGAAAAAATACTACAGGGAGCTAGCAAGGAAGTTGAGAAACAGGACCGCAAAGGTAGTAATCTCAGGATTACTGAATTTGCCACAAGACATTCAGAATCGGAATAGGATGAGGTGGAGAATAAATGCATGGTCGAGGGGTTGCTGCAGGGGCAGGGATTCAGATTTCTCGGTCATTGTAATATCTTTTGGGGCAGGCGTGACCTGTACAAAAAGATATTGGTTGCACAGGACCAATATCCTGGCCAGGATGTTTGCTATTGCAACTGGACAGAGTTTAAACTAGAATTGTTGTGGGTGGGAAACGAGCTGAAGAGACTGGGGAAGAGGATGTTAGATCACAAATAGAGAAACCTTGTGGAACTAGCGAGAGAGAGGATAGGCAGGTGATAGAGCAGGGGCGCGCTCAGACAGAAGGCTTTGAGATGTGTTAATTTTAATGGTGGAGTATTGTGAACATAGCGGATGAGCTTAGAGCTTGGATCAGTACTTGGATATATGATGAGGTGGCCATTACAGAGAATTGGATGGCTCAGGGACAGGAATGGCTACTTCAGATGCTGCGTTTAGATGTTTGAGAAAGGACAGGGAGGGAGGCAAAAGAGGTGGGCATGGCACTGTTGATTAGAAGTAGTATCTCTCACAGCTGCAGAAAACGAGGAAGCCATGGAGGAGTTGTCCACGGAGTCTCTGTGGGTGGAGGTTAGTTACAGGAAGAGATCACTAAATTTACTCGGCGCTTTTATAGGCTGCAGAATAGTAACAGGGGCATCAAGCAGCAGCTAATGAAACAGATCCTGGAAAGGTGTAAAAATAACAGAGTTGTCGGGATTGGAGATTTTAATTTCCCCAGAATTAATTGACATCTCCCTAGAGCGAGTGGTTTAGTTGGATTGGAGTTTGTTAGGTGTGCTCAGCACGGTATCTTGACACAGCATGTAGATGAGGAGGCAGGGTTTGAGGGTCGGCACACCATTGTGGGCCGAAGGGCCTGGAATTGGCCGTACTATTCTACCTTCTATGTTCAATGTTCCCAGGGAACAGTACGGAAGAAATGTGGCAAATATTCAGGGGATATTGGTATAAAGCTTTGTGTAGGTACGATCCAATGAGACAGGGAAGTTATGGTAGGGTACAGGAACAGTGGTGTACAAAGGCTGTTATAAATTTAGTGAAGATCAAAAGAAAAGCTTACATAACGTTCGGGGAGGTCGGTAATGTTAGAGATTTCGATGACTATAAGGCTACTAGAAACGAACTTAAGAAAGAAATTAGTAGAGTCAGAAGGGACTATAAGAAGGCATTGGTGGGCAGAATTAAGGAAAGCCGCAAGGTTGTCTACCAATATGTGAAGAACCAGAGTACAAGACGTGAAAGTACAAGACCTATCGAATAAAACAGTTGGAAAATGTGCATGGAAACGGACAAAATAGAAGGGGTACTGAATGATTACATTACTTCAGAATTCAGTATGGGAAAAAGATCTTAGTGATTGTAGTGATGACTTCCAGCAGACTGAAAAGCGTGAGCATGTAGATATTAAGGAAGAGGATGTGCTGGAGCATTTGGAAATCAAGTTGGATAAATCGCCAGGATTTGCATCATGAATGGGGACGGAAGTTACGTTTCCGAGGATTGGAAGGTTGCGGACTTTGCTCCTTTATTCAAGAGAAGGAGTAGATATAGTCCAGGAAATTCTAGACCAGTGTGTCTAACCTCAGCGGTTAGTACGTTGATGGAGAAGATCCTGAGAAGGAGTACTTATGAACATTTGGAGAGGTATAATATGATCATTAGTCGTCGGCATGACTTTGCAAAGGGCAGGTCGTGCTTTGCGATCCTGATTGATTTTTTTCAGGATGTGACTAAACACATTGATGAAAGAAGAGCAGCAGATGTCGTGTGTATGGATTTAAGCGAGGTTTTCGATAAGGTACCCCATGCAAGGCTTATTGAGAAAGTAAGAAGACATGGGATCCAAGTGGACATTGCTTTCTGGATCCAGAACTGGCTGGCCCACAGAAGGCAAGGAGTTGCTGTTGACAAGTTATATTCTGCGTGGAGGACTGTCACCAGTGGAGTGCCACAGGGATCTGTTCTGGGGCCCTTACTGTCCGTGATTTTTATAAAAGACCTGGATGAGGAAATGGAGGGATAGATTAGCAAATTTTCATATCACACAAAAGTTTGGGGGTGTTGTGGATAGAGTGGAGTGGTGTCAGCGGTTAAAGCGATACGTTGATAGGATGCAAAACTGAGCTGAGAAGAGGCAGATGGAGTTCAACCCAGATAAGTGTGAAGTGGTTCAATTTGGTACATCAAATATGACAGCAGAATATTATATTAATGGTAAGACTTCTGGCATTGTGGAGGTTCGAAGTAATCTTGTGTTCCGGGTCCATAGGACCCTCAAAGCAGCTGCGATTTTAGAAGCTGAGAGGTAATGTTGTAGCTATAGAGGACCCTGGTTGGACACCACTTGGGGTACTGTGCTCAGTGCTGGTCGCCTCACTGCAGGAAGCCTTAGAAAGGTTGAAGAGGAGACATACAAGGATGTTGCCTGGTTTGCAGAGCATGCCTTATGAGAATAGGTTGAGTGAACTCGGCCTTTTCTTCTTGCAGAGCAGGAGGATGAGAGGTGACCTGATAGAGGTGTACAAAATGATGAGAGGCATTGATCGTGTGGATAGTCAGAGGCATATATCCCAGGGCTGAAATGTTTGCCACAAGAGGGCATACGTTTAAGGTGCTTCGGGGTAGGTACAGAAGAGATGTCAAGGGTAAGTCTTTTTCACTCACAGAGTGGTGAGTGCGTAGAATGGGCTGCCAGCAACAGTGGTTGAGGAGGAAACGATAGGGTCTTTTAAGAGGCTTTTAGATAGGTACATAGAGCTCAGTAAAATAGAGGGCTGCAGGTAAGCATAGTAAGTTGTAAGATAGGGACGTGTTCGGCACAACTTTGTTGGCCGAAGGGGCTGTATTTTGCTGTAGGTTTTCTATGTTTCTATGTAAACCCATGTATTCTCGGGACAACTTCTCAACTCCCTACAGACAGAGGTGTGAATTGAACTCAATTCGTTTGCACAGCAGCAGAGTTGTGCCAATCATGTCGTCTAGAAGCAGTTGACATCTTCAACGTGGCTGCCGGAATGGCAAAAATCATATCCAATAACAAGGTTTCAGAGATATTTTTGCAGGGACATGAATAGATGAGACATACAGGGTCACAGTTTAAAAGGGATGCAAAAATTATTGGTGCAATTGAGAAAATTGCTCGAACAACGGGATCTTTCCACAATGTACTTGTAGCAATAGCATTGCTAATTCTAGTAATGGCAGGAGTGGAGCAGTGGTAGAAGCAGTTTATACTGGTACTGCTCAACAGCTTTTCCTTCGCTACATTGACGACGACATTAGTGCTGCTTCCTGCACTCATGCGGAGCTCGTCAATTTCATCCACTTTGCCTCTAACTTTCACCCAGCCCTCAAATTCACTTGGTCCATCTCCGACACTTCTCTCCTCTTTATCGAACTCTCGGTCGCCATCTCTGGAGATAGACTTCCCACTTATATCTTCTATAAACCCACTGAAGCTCATAACTCCCTTGATTATACCTTTTCACAGAAATGTAAAAATGCTGTTTCCTATTGCCACTTCCTCCGACTCCACCGCATGTGCTCTCAGGATAAGACTTTCCGTTCCAGGACATCTCAAATGTCCTCTTTCCTTAAGTATCGTGCTTTCCCTTCTGTCGTCACCAACGATACTCTCACCCGCATCTCCTCCATTTCCCGCACTTCAGCCCTCACCCCATCCTCCCGTCTCCACAAAAGAGACCATGTTCCTCTTGTCCTCACCTACCACCCCACCAGCCTCTGGATCTAGCATATTACCCTCCGCAACTTCCGCCATCTTCAACAGGACCCCACCGCTAAGGACATCTTTCGCTCTCTACCCCTCTCTGCTTTTTGCAGGGATCATTCCCTCCGCGACTGCCTGATCCACACGTCCCTCCCCACAGGTACTTTTCCCTGCAAGCACAAGTGCTACCCCTGTCCCTACACCTACTGTCTTACCACCACTCAGGGCTCCAAACAGTCCATCCAGGTGAGGCAACACTTCACTTGTGAGTCTTTTGGCTTAATCTATTGCACCCGGCACTCCCGCTGCGGCCTTCTCGACAGCGGCGAGACCCGAGGCAGATGGAGGGCCGCTTTGTCGAGCACCTCCACTCCGTCCGCCACAACAGACAGGATTCCCGGTTGCCAACCACTTCAACTCTGCTTCACATTCCCATTCGGATATGGCCGTACATGGCCTCCTCTACTGCTATGATGAGGGCAAACTGAGGTTGGAGGAGCAACAACTCATGTACCATCTGTGTAGTCTCCAACCCCTTGGTATGAACATCGAATTCTCCAACTTTCGGCAATTCCCTCCCTCTCCCTTCCCCCATCACACTTTCACTCTGTCTCCTAGCTGCCTATCACTTCTCTCATAATTCTGCCTTCTTCTGCTACCCATAGAGCTTTTCCCTTAGATTCCTTCTTCACTTCTCCTGCCTAATTCCTACCTGCTTCCCCTCCCCCACCCCTTGATCTTTCCTCTGATTGGTTTCCCACACTCTCCCTACCTTCTTTGTAGGGCTCGTGCCCCTCCTTCTTCAGTCCTGAGCAAGGGTCTCGGCCCTAAACGCTGACTGCTCATTTCAAAGAATGCTACCAAACCTGCTGAGTTCATAAAACTTGTTTGTACCTGTACAAGTAGTTTATAAGGTTATGAGAGGCATTGACTGGCAGTATCTCTTTTTCCAGGGTTGAAATGTCCAGGACATGTGTTTAAGTTGAGAAGGGGTGAGATCAAAGGAGATGTAACCAGCGGGAATGCACTGCCTGAGGTGGTAGTGGTGGCAGAAACGTTGAGGTTTTCAAGAGACATTTGGATGGCCACATGACTGTGAGGGAATTGGACATTGTGTCGGCAGACGCGATTCACATATTGGCCATGTGACTACTAATTTAGTTGTTTCGGACTAATATTGTGGAATATTTCTGTGTTGTATTCCTTCGCATTCAACAATACTCTGCCAACGTTTTAGGCATATACTGTATTTAGAGACTCACGTGGAACAGGCATTTTCTGCCCTACGAGCCCGCACCGCCCAACAACCAACCTATTGAACAGTAGCCTTATCAGAAGATATTTCACAATGACCAAATAACCTCATAACTAGTACGTCTGTTGAACGTGGGGAAAACCGGAGTACCCGGAGCAAACCCACACGGTCACGGGAACTACTATTAGTGGTTGTAGTAACCGCATCACTCGAGTCCTGTGTAAAATTATCCTGTCTGCAGAGGCTGATCCAGGATCCACAGAACCGGGACGTTCAGGTGAATATCCTACACAGAGAAAGCCTTCGTGTGACTTTGTTTCACTTGGGAAAACTAAAACATGAGCAGCCACCATACGGTGTTTGATATTTCTGGGCGGTTAGTGTCCAGCGGCGAGTAATAAAAGAAGGCTGTGGTCTCTGTGCGTTAGCAGACTTATCCCGCCATCACTGCCACATTATGTGATCTGTTTCTGTTCCGTGTGGTCTCCTTCCTTCTTCACTCTCTCCTTCCCCCCTCAATAGCTTTTCGCTCAATTCTTCACCACTCTAACTTCCCTAATTTTTCCTCCACCAGATCCGACAATGTCGCTATCCGAGGGAATGTACAATTCGACGCTCACTGGGGATCTCAGCCACCGCAATCCCATGGCCGGCAGATTCAGGATGGAGTGGAGAGCACCTTCCGTCATGTCAATGGCCATCCTCATCCTCACAGTCCTACTCGGCTTCCCGGGCAACGGAACCGTTATCTGGGTGACGGGCTTCAAAATGAAGAGCAAGGCCCACACTGTGTGCTTCCTGAATCTGGCTGCGGCTGACCTGATGTTTTGCCTGTGTCTCCCCTTGTACATGTTCTACCTTTCCGTGCTCCACTCTGGGGACAATGGCAATACCCTTTATACCCTTGCGTCATTGTTTGCACCAATTCTGCTTCTAAACGCTTTAGCCAGCGTATATCTGTTATGTCTGATCAGCATCTATCGCTGTCTGGCTGTTACACGGCCCATCTGGTTCCAGCAACATCTGAAACTCGCATGGGTACGTGTGACCTGCTTCGTGGTCTGGGTGATAGCCACTGTCAAGAGCCTGCTTGTAAACTTCCTTCAGCGTCGTTTTTATGCTGTGCGGATTTTCGCTGCCTTCAGCTTCGCTCTCCCCTTTGTGATTATGATCAGTTGCTACGCCGTCGTTGGCTGGAGGTTGAACGGGGAGGGGTTCACTAAGCCCAGGAAGCCCATACGCCTGATCGTGATCGCGGTCGCCGCCTTTGTAATCTGCTGGCTCCCCCTCATAATCTGCATCATCGCACGAATCCCATTTGAACGTTGGGACTGGAAGATGTTCATTCAAGCCCTGGCCTCATTCAACAGCGCCCTCAACCCAATTATCTACGTTTTCGCCGGCAGCGACTTCCGTCAGGTCTTCAAGCGCTCCCTGCTTGCCTCGCTCCAGCTGGCCTTCACCGAGCATGAGCGTCAGGATGAGATCCAGAACCGCAATCCCACCTCCAACAGGAATGTCTGACGGAATACCTCGTCGACACTCAGCTGACCACGTGATCTTGACTACAGACACAGCCGACGGTCGGCTGCAAGTATAATCAGTGCTTGAGACTTTCCTGCACGCTTTTTCTCATCTCTTAGAACATAAAGTGTAGAACAGTACAGCACGGGAGAGGCCATTCGGCTTAAAAAGTACCGGATCAATTAAATCAGTAAATTAATAGCCAATTAATCTAATCCCCTCTGCCTACGCAATGTCGATATCCTTCCATTAAGCCCAATTTACTGATTTAAACATCTTTTAAAAGTCTAAACTATTTCTCTTTACCACCAATCCAGTCTGCGCAACGCCAGACGCCAACCACTCTCTGTGTAATCTATTTGCACCTCATATGTCCTTTGGAATTACGCCCTCTCTTCTTAAATGCATGCGCTTTGGTGTGGGACATTACAACCCTGGTTAAAATATACTCTCTGTCTATGCATTTTATAACCTTCCAAAACTCTATCAAATCTCTGCTCTCTTTGAGCTGGCCCAATTTCCAGTACGATACAACAATCCTTGGCCTCCTGCTCTGTCGAGATGAGGCCACACTCAGGTTGGAGGAACAACAACTTATATGCCATTTGCGTAGCCTCCAACTTGATGGCATGAACATTGATTTCTCAAACTTAAGATAATGCCCTCCCTGCTATACCATTCCCGATCCTTTATTTTCCTTTCTCACCTTGCGTGGCCATCGCTTCCCTCTGTTGCATCTTCTACCTTATTTTTCTTTCATGGGTTCTTGTCCTCTTCCCTTCTCGAGCCTTGTATGTCTTTCACCAATCAACTTCCCAGCTCTTTATTTCATCCCTACCTTCCCGGATTCAAGTATTACTTCGTGTTTCTCTATCCCCTGTCCCCACCTTGTCAATCTACTCTTCATGTTTTTTCACCACCTCCTCCCCGTCCTGCAGAAGGATCTGAACCTCAAACGTCGACTGTACATTTTTCCAAGATGCTGCATGGCCTCTTGTGTTCCTCTAGAAATTTTTTATGCGTTTCTCGGATTTCCCTCTTCTGCAGATTTGATCTTTTCCACATCAACTCTGTCTAGGACGTTCAATATTCGAAAGGCTTTAATGACATCCCATTTATCCTTATGAATTCCAGACAGTACAGACCCGGAGCTATCAAACGTTTCTCGTATGATAACCTTTCCATTACCGGAATCATTCTTCTGAACCTTCTTTGAGCCCTCTCCAATGCCAGCACTTCTTTTTTCAGATGATAAGCCCAAACTGTTCACAATACACAAGTGAGGACTCATCTGTGTCTTAAAAAGCCTGAGCACCACTTCCCTGCTCCTGTATTCCAGACCTCTTGAAATGAATACTCTCATTGCATGTGCCTTCTTCGCCACCGATTATACATCCAAATTACCCTTTAGGTGTTCCCTTCGCACCTCTGAATTTTCCGTTTTTCTCCCCCATTTAAAAAAATAGTCCCTACAATTTTTACTGCTACCAAAGTGCATGACCATATATTATCCAACATAATATGTCATTTTCCACTGTCATGCCCATTCGCCTAATCTGTCTAAGTCCGTCTGCATTCTATCTGTCTCAACACTAATTCCCGCTCCACCAATCTTCGTATCATCTTCAAACTATTCCATCATCTAACTTATTGATATGCAGCATAAAAAAAGCGTTCCCGGCACCAACCCTTGCAGAATGTCTCCACTCACAATTTTTTTTCTTTATTAAGCTTCCTGATGACCTCTGGTTTATTACATAAACCCAATCCAGAATAGCTGATCGCAAAGTAGGCTCAATGACAAGCAGTTCTCCAAAACAATCTCCTAGGCGTTCAACAAAATCACTCTCTTCAGATTCATTTCCGACCTGATTTTTCCAACCGACCTGCATGTTGAAATCTCGCATGACTATCATAGCATTGTCCTTTTGACACACCTATTCTATTTCCTGTTGTAAGCTGTGGTCCACATCGCAGCGACTGTTGGGGCGCTTTTGTATACCTTCATCAGCGTCATTTTACCCTTGCAGTTGCTTAACTCAGCCGATAAGGATTGCACATCTTCCGATCCTATGTCACATCTTTCTGCTGATTTGATGTCATTCTTTACCAGCAAATCCGTGCCATCCCCTCCGCCTTCCGTCCTACCCCTGTAGTACAAAGTACAGCCTTGGATATTTAGCTCATAACTGCGACCTTCCTTCAGCCAACGCTCAGCGATGCACACAATATCGTACCTGATAATTTGTTATAATGCAACAGGATCATCTACCGTATTTCATATGCTCCGACAATTGAGATTTAACATATTGCGGACTGTATTTGCTACTCTTTATTATTCAGCATCTCTAATGCACTGACACTCACACTGCTGACTGCAATTTTGTCCAATTATCTGCCTGCCCTTCCTGACCGCACGCTATTTTTGTATATTTTTTTTCTATCACGGGTTTTTAAAGTCAGAATCACTCCACAATTTAAGGTATGTCAATGCCATTTGCCCAGGATAGATGTTATCTTTCCGAACCTTTTTGAGGAAAAGTACTTCAGCAATTTTAATTTAGCTGAGGTCTACCTGCAGAAGGAGATGGAAGAAGGGTCCAAAGTGTTTCTCACCATAGATGCTCACAAACGGCCTTATCGCTGTAATAGGCTTGCTTTAGAGTAGCAACTGAACCAGCTCTCTGGCAGAAAACTATAGACCAGGTGCTGCAAGTGTCCCAGGCATTTAGATGCCATCAAAGTTACCAGTAGAGATGACAATGAACATCTCCAGAGCCCCTGACACCGTTGAAGAGAGTAAAAGGTTTGGGGCTTTGAGCACGACACATATACTGTACACCTCTGCCCTCTCTCTGTCATTTGGATTTATTGATTTAGAATTCAAGGGGATATGATGTCACCAATGACTCCACCAGTCTTCATGTCTACTGGCAATGTTGGAACTCAAGTGTGGAGGAGATACAGACTCTCAATGCAGAGATTGTGACCAGAGTTATTCATCAAAATTCCAACAAAATAGCAGTCGCTTGGCTGATCTACACATAACATTCCTCAAACTAGGACCCCGCGGTTAGCTTTAATTGGGAATCCACTAAAATAATACAAATACTTTGGAATCCCCGAGCCTATTAAAATAAACTGAACAAGTCTAAATCGAAAGCAAAGGATACGGCATCAAAAGGAGAGAGTCACTCCAGAAAAAAAACACGAAGAACTGTCATTCTTAAACATGTCTCTTTAAAAAACAGTTAACAAATCCAAGTGCTCCAGTACTCTTAAAGCTCAACACTTATGGAACCCTGCAGAGTCACGAAGTGCTGGTGACACTGACAAATCCCAATAGATGTACTGTGGAGATCATTCTGACTGGCTGCATCACCATCTGGTGTTCAGGGCCAGTACAGAGGAAAGTGGAGGGGGTCAGCTAAGGCTGAAACAGAGGCAGTTATCAATCGTCGGCCACGAAACAGCAGTATTCGGACATGGGTCGGCGGTCTCTCACTAGAGAAGGACTGTATTTGTGCCGATATTCTCCTCTTACACAGATGAAACGGTGTTTCCCATCTTCTCAGATTTATGCAATTATTGGACTGCATTTTGTGTTGGTTTCCTTCAGATTTTTTTTGTGTTTCTTTCTTATTGCCGATTGGCGGGGTGGGGGGCTGTAGTGTTAATTGTTGTGTCTGAGACGCTCCGTTGGGGTATTCGGTTGTTATTTTGTTTGTTTTTTTTCTTACTACGAGCGAGGGGGAATAATAGGTCTGCGAGTTTTGTTTATTTTCTTTTTGGTGCTGGGGAGGGCTGGGGGAGTCGATGTGCTTTCTTTCATCAACACTCATGGTCTTTTTATCTTCAATGGCTTTCTAGAGTAAACAAATATTAGAGTTTAATCACACATGCAGCGATAATGAGGTGATAATAAGACAGACAATGATACGTCCAACCTAGACTGAGCCAACTCCCACCGTTATGTCAACAGTCACAATTTCACGCAGCCGGCGACCCCTGCTGTTTGCCCTGGCGTTGAGCACTGGGGAAGAGGGCGGGGCCACGAACATCTGAAGCGCCATCCAGCCGACGCCGATTTTTAAAGTACTTGGGTTCTTCCTCCTGAGTGGCAGGTCCCAACAGCACCACTCCGCTCAATGGTATTTCCCATTACCGGGCACTTCCACCACTACCGCCCTTACTCAGCGGTCACTTCCGCGCCTTCCGCCCAGACATGGCGACGAGAAAGCTGGCCATTGCCAGTATAAACAACGGCTTTACTTGTATCCTTTGGTGGATACCCCTCGACCAGGTGCTTCGGCACAACGAAGTAGTTGACGGGTCGGGCGGTGTAAGTACCGATTCACCCGTTAGGAAAACAGACGGTAGACACCAAAACTGCGGTACCGCAGCCACTTTCCTGAAGTGGTGGTTGGAGGCTTCTGGGAAATGTAGTCTAAATGCTGCTGCCAGAGGGCATTCTATAGAGAATGAGCTCTTTGGGAGTGCTGTAGCTTCCTGTGAGTTCCAGTTTCACAATATTACAAGATCCCATTGGCTTCTGCACGTTAAATTAGTAATGCCCAGTTACTTTCAGAAGACTCGTGGCAGTGTGAAGGATCAGAGGGATCTTGGGGTCCGAGTCCATAGGACGTTCGAAGGAGCTGCGCAGGTTAACTCTGTGGCTAAGAAGGCATACGGTGTATTGGCTTTCATCAATTGTGGAATGTAAGTTAAGAGCCGAGAGTTAATGCTGCAGCTATATAGGACCCTGGTCAGAACCTACCTTGAGTACAGTGCTCAATTCTGTTTGCTTCACTGCAGGAAGCATGTGGAAACCATAGAAAGGGTGCAGAGGGGATTTACAAAGATGTTACCTGGATTGGGGAGCATGCCTTTTGAAAACAGTTTGAGTCAACATAGCCTTTTCTCCTTGGAGTGACAGAGGATGAGAGGTGCCCTGATGGAGGTGTATAAGATGTTGAGAGGTGTTGATCGTGTGGATCCCTGTCAAGGTAGTTAGCCCTGAGCTGTCCCAAACCTAGAGGACTGGTCGATCACTTTCAGTCTGGGGTGTATCCTTTGATTTGTTTGGAATGGGTGTCCTTAACGAGAGCCGAAGCATAAACCTCTGACTACAGCCGACATAGATCGCTGGGCCATTGAGGCAAGCAAGCCCCCAAACCGAATGCCTGTCTTCTTGCAGTCCTCTTGGAGGGAGGTGCGGTAAAGAGAAATGGATCAGGGAGGGGGCAAGATCATATTCATTGGTATTTAAGGCAGGAGAGATTCGGCCCAGTGATGGGAACTGCAGCTGCGAATCCTAAGATCAGACACCGAGTGAAGTCCGCTCTACATTCTCCCATCCCATTTTCCCGTGTTCAGACACAGAATGAAGGGTCCTCCGAATTGTTCCTTCACACATTCCCCGAGGCAGACGCACAGTGAATCGCCCTCCACTCTGTCCCATCGCACAATCCCGGAAATCTGGCACAGCGTGAATTTCCCTCCATTCCGCCCCATCACACACACCATGGGTCAGACACAAAGTGAAGCTCCACTTATACCGTCCCATCACGCACGACCAGTGTTAGACACAATGAATTCCACTGAGGAAGAAAGCACTGATAATTAGCATGCACAGGCTATGAAACTCTTGTTCACGTACTGATTAGGAATTCTGCAACATACATCGATTCACTAAACATAGTCCTAGACTATATTTTTTTACTATCTGTCTGGTTTTGCAGATATCTTATATGTACTTACTAACCTATATAACTTTTTGTTATGTGTTGATGTTGGTATTGCCTTTTGTACCTTGACCCTAGCGTAACGCTGTTGCTTTTGGCTGTATTCATGTATGCTTAATTAACAAATAAATTACGCTATCAAATGTGGATGCAAAGGCTCATGGCCTCGCATTAAACGCTGCGCAACGTAATTCTAAAGCGCCGTTACCCTAGAGGCAACATCTCAGGTATTCTCCCTCGCGTCCCTCGGCCTGGCGATATTGGCAGGGACAGATATGGAGCTTTTTCAACGGGAGTGTCTTCCTCCTTTGCATCAGGGTCCTGGAGCGGAGACTATTGCACATGTTACGGATTCAGCAACAATAAATATACGAGTTAGACAGGGGTTTTTATAACAAAGAACACATTTATTAAACACAGAAGACAAACCCCCCCAAAAGTAAAGAAATCTCTAACGTAACCGGAAATCAGCTTCTGTGCGGCAGCTCAGACAGTTTTTAAAGCGATGTTGCAAAAACAGTTCTTCAAAGTTGTATTGCAAAAGTTCCAAATGCTCACAGTCCATTTAAGGGAGAGACTTTTTAAAACGAAATAAATTCTCTTTCACGTCGTGTTGCATCGGTTCCCAAAATCGAACTTTTCCCACGAAGAATTTATGTAGATGGACAAATGAAACGGCTTAAAGGCACTGTTTCCTTTACAGCACTGTTCCCAATTCTTTCTGCTATTTCACAGGGATTAACACGAGAACAGTCAACGATTTCCTTCCGAATGAGGATCAAACAAGGTCGAACCTGTTTCACAGTCGAAATCGATTCTCCTCGATCTTTTAACTCCAGAACTCCGATCTTCACTCTCCACTGATTCTCAACTAGCAATGTTATAAAGAAACTGCTGACAAATAGCATTTAACCTTTAGGCATTAAATAAAACTTCATCTTTCAACTAAACTACGTCATAACATTAAATCACGCAGTGGCATGAAGTTAACATGGCAAATCCAGCCACGAACTGCACCACCTCACAGGGAGGGGTCCTCCTTTCATACCCTGTAAAAAAAGCCTGTCACATGACCTCTGCTGGTGGGAAATTAACGTCACTCCACCATCACAAAACCATTACCTCAAGTCCAGTATAGCTGCAACACCGGTCAAGTGACAAGTACACCACTGTCACGTGGCACGGGTACGTAACATACAATGCATTCAGAACACTGACTGTTGAGCAATGAATCACAAAAACAGGTCCCAGAGCAAACTATTTCCCTATAAACCCGACTCTGACATGCTTTCATCTAAACTTGGTGCATATCCCTTCATTTCATTCCCTTTTCTGCACCATATGACCACCAGAGATAGAAGCAGAATGACGCTATTCAGCCCATCGAGATTTCTCCACTAATCCATCATGTCTGATGTGTCATCCCCACTCAACAACATTGCCTGGTCTTCTATGCATATTCCTATCACACGTTCTCTTGATCGAGAGCTCAACAACTTCCTGGGTAGCGGGATGGAGATACCTATCGACAAAAATAGCTGGAAGGCCTGCAATAACCTATAGATCTCCCTTAGATACAGTGTGGCAACTGCTTAGATCTCCCGATCAGTGTCACATGAAGCCGTGAGGGCAGGTGGTATGAGTAGCGGGTGTATATCATAAATCATGAATTTGCGACCTCTGACCCCAGGCAGACACTCTCTGAAGGACATTGATAATAGATGGGCTACACCATCTTGTAAAGGTACTGGCTCGAAGTATCAGGAACTGGCTCGATACAGACAACTTTCGTAGAAAAGGCTTGCAATGAACTATCACAGTCATGGAAAACCCATGATCTCCCAAGTCATACGCTCGGGCACATAACGAACGAATGCACAAGCTCCACATCAAAGCTACGCAATGACTTGTCATTTGGAGCGGTCTGCAGCAATGAAAGCCTCAGAGATTCCACTCTCTGGCTAGACACCTCTTATCCACAGCAAAGGACTTTCCCAAGTGGACAGAGGATTTTGGTTGTTTAGGTGTTCGGTGAACCCTTTGCTAAATGATATTGGTCCACAGCATAACAAATATGTGGAACCTTTGACTCAACATATTCCTGCATCTCGTAATTACATTCAGCGGCTAATTAAGTAGGCAATTCCTGCAACTAACAAAGTGATCACTGCGTGTATCATCTGTTCATATTCTTCTGCAGCAGTGGCCCATGCAATTCAAGGTTCGAGATTCTCTTCTGCACACATTGTTATAACATGTGTTTATTTCAATTGCTGGCCACTGAGCGTATGCATTCCAAAAGCAAGCGAACCAACATTATACACTGATGCAATATGGAATTTGGCCTCCCTACTTTTCTACAAACCAAGCATCCTCTCCAATTGTGCTAACACTTTCTGGTAGATATGGACATCTGAGATTCTTCCAGATATCATTGCTCCTCTACTCCACCCATTTATTGCAAACGTGCCTCTGACATTTATTATTTCAAAGTGGAACTCCACATACTCGACTGCATGAACCCCGACATGCAATTTATCTGCATATATTTGCAGTTTACTTTCAAACGTATATCCCGACGAAACCTGATGACACTAAGTAGCCACTTTATTAGGATACACTAGTGCACCAGTCCCTTAATAGAAATATCTTATCACCCAATCAAGTGGCAACAAGTCAGTGCATAAAAACAAACTGAGTGTGAGAAAGTGATTTAAAATACTTTGAATTTATGTCATCTGACATTAAATAGTCAATTTAAAACATCAGACATTAAATGTAAATTTGAAACCTTTGATGAAACTTCGGAAGATTTGAAACTTTATCACATCAAAATGTCATAGAAGTTACTTTGACCGTGGGATGATTGTTGGTGCTTTGTGTATCTTGATGCTGCTGATCCGCCGGGATTTTCACCCACAACGGACTCTGAACTTTCCAGGGAAAGGTGTGAGGAACAAAAATTAAAAAAAAACAGTGATCGTTAGTTTAGTAGACAAAAAAAAGCCTTGCTGATGTAAGACGTCACAGGAGAATAGCGAATCTCGTTCAACCTCTTAGGAAGGGGGCAGTCGCTGACTGTACGTCAAAAATCCTAGTGGTCTATTCGCTGACTTTGTGCATCTCTCTGATATATGACTGATCCCTACAACGTCTCCACCAGCCCCCTCAACTACAAGCAGTGGAAAACCATACACCGGACTGAACGACCCCTTTTCGCATTTTTCCTCCCCATATTTTCAGTTCAGAAACATCCTGGTGACTGCTGTGACTATATACCCAACAATCCAACGTTTCCGATTATTCTTATTGTGTAAAATCCAACTTCAATTAACCCATGAGCCCAAATCAATTTTAGACCAAATCCGTTTAAGATGTCATAAGGAACAGAACTCCAAACACCGTTATTTGCTCAGCTTCCGGCAGAAAGACAACGCTACACCCGGACTCTCCGTTGGCTGGGGAAAAGACAGATCTGAGACCAAGAATCCAATTTCACAGTTCAACGTTATTTTATTAAGAAGGTATGTGCCGCCATCTACAACCCTAAGATTCTTCTGTTTTTTTTTTTCTTTTTCAGAGCATTCACAGCAAATACATAGAAACAAAAATCAATCAGTGGGAAGCTGCATACCAACAGACAGACCAATAACCAACAAATTGTGCAAATACGATAAAAGGAAAACAAATAACAATGAAGAAATAAAAATAAATATTGACAAGTTGAGTATAGATTTCTTGAAAGTGACAAATTGACTGACCTGTTCAGTGTTGGGGTGAGTGAAGTGATCTCGTCTGGTTCAGGAGCCTTGGATGGTCGACGGGTTGCACAGTTATAGATTGGCATGAATGATTTTCTAGGCCACTAGTCCCCAACCACCAAGCCAAGGACCGGTATCAGGCTGCAAAGCATATGCTGCCGGACCGCGAGTAAACGATATGATTTCATTATATGAAATGATATGAGTCAGCTGCACCTTTCCTCATTCCCTGTCACGCACTGTTGAACTTGAAATAACAAATCATACCAGATAACGCATAAAACCTAAAGTAACACTAACATATAGTAAAAACGGGAATGATATGATAAATACACAGCCTATATGAAGTAGAAATAATCTATGTACAGTGTACTTTCACTTAACAGAATCGGGAAGTGTAAGGCAAAACTTGATTGGTAGAGAAAAAAAATTAAGCACGTTCACGCATGCGCACATAATGTATGCAGGTGCCATGCATACGCAAGCAGGTGCCCGCGCAAGGCATCATGGTCACGGCAGACTTTTTTTTAGGTTAACACAGGTGTCTCGTATTTGACTGCCACTTTTGTCCCTCATTTGGGAGTGAGAAAGTTGGCAACCTAACTGAACACCCGCCCTTCCACCTACCGTCGGCCCGTCAGTGAGAATATTGTCAATATTAAACCGCTCCGCGTTACAAAAAAGGTTGGGGACCCCTGTCTTTCATCATTCAACTTCTCAGCTCTTTTTAAAATATTGGTGTCTGCGAGTTTTGTTTCTTTACTTTTTCGAGCCGGTTGGGGTGGGGGAGGGGGAGTTGATGTGTTTTCTTTCATCAGCACACATGGTCATTCAGTATTTAATGGCTGTCTATAGTAGACAGATATTAGACTTTAATCATACTTGCAGTGATAATGAGGAGATAATAAGACAGGCAACAACGATACGTTTAAATAATAGTGTCAACACCCACCATTGAAATACCCCATGTCAAAAAGTCACGTTACAACTTCAGGCAGTGGGCGACTCCTGCTGTTCGCCCTAGGGTTGATCACTAGGGAAGAGAGCGGGGACACGAACGTCTGAAGCCGCCACTCAGCCGACTCCGCTTTTTAAAGTACTTGGTTACTTCCAGCTATGTTTCCCTTCTCTCCTCAGTGGCAGGTCCCAACAATACCACTCAGCTCATTTGTATCTCCCCCGATTGAGCCTCTGCTAACCCCACCGCTTCCACACAGTGGTCGCGCCAACGCCTCCAACCCAAGCATGGCGTCGGGAGAGGAGCCGTTGCCAATAGCGACAACTGGCTGCACTTGTATCTTTTGGTTGATACACCTTGACTGGATGCCTTTGCACCACAGAGGAGCTGAGGGGTAGGGTAGAGTAAATATACATTCCGCCCACTCGGAAATCAAACGGTAGGCATGAGCGCGCTGCGACTTTCCTGAAGTGAAAATGCGCTTTTGGTGGAGGATCCTGCTGAATGCAGTCTAAAATGTTGTTGCTTACAGGTCATGTTCTCCGTTGTGAAGGCTCTTGGGAAATGTAGTAATTGTTACTGCTACATCCGCGCTTGCTCTATAGCAGATGGGGTTAATTTCAGAAGTAAACCATGTGGCCTCTTTGTATACTTCTCAAAACCAAAAGGAAATGTGTTGGTCTTCACTGCTTTCGGAGTAAAATTTTATCTCCAGATGTCAACACCTCAACTTCCTCATATTGAGCTGCTTGGAACTTCAAACCCAGAGTGTCTCTACCGAGTTGGACTAACTCATCTCGTCTGCTCATTCAGCATTAAGAACATACCTATACAAAAATCAGCCTCCAGTTTCCGCTGAATAAACAAAAACAAATCTTCAATATACCTCGAGCACCCGAGGAATTCCACCGTCCGTCGCTGTGCAAGACCTGTTCAAGATTAGTTCCGTGCGCTCCAGAGAATTTAACGTTTGAGTGCAAGTTCCTAAACTGCTGAAGACCGGGACAAAGCCCGAGATTCCAGGGAAAGTTGAGATGAATTTCCACGGGAATAACAATAATTTGGAAATGTGACTGCTGACCTTACGACTTTCGGGTGGTTTATCAAGAGGTACCATAGTTAGCCGGTGAAGGCAGGGCAGTGGGATTGTCAAGATGCAGTTCAGTGAGGAGAACTTCGGAGATTACAGAGGCTGGGCTTGATTTCTTTGCGGTCGAAGACGTTGACCGATGACCTGACAAAAGAAATGCACATAACAGACACAGAGATAGTGGGGACATTCAGAATAGTTTTCCCATGGTGGGAACAAACATTGAGAGAAAGGCTTATATTTATCTTCAGGAATATAATAGATAGTTTATATTAATTTTAATTCGATTTAGAGGTACAGCCCAGTAACAAGCCCTTCCGCCCCGCCCAATTACGCTCAATTAAATCACCTAACGTATTTGAGCCTCAATCCTTCGCCGGATGAAAGTCTTGTCAGATGAGGAAATTTTGATGGCCCTGGGCTATTCGCTGAAATGCAGACGAATGAAGGGTGATTTCATTGAACCCTGTTGAATGTTGGAAACCCACCGTAGGGTCGATCCGGAGTAATACTGTTTCCTATGTTGGGGCAGACGACACAGTCGCAGAAAGAAGGGCAATCAATTTAGAAGGGAGACACTGAGGGATTTCAAGCCCGGGAGTGGAAAAAATGTGGAATTCAGTGACAAGGGCAGCTCTGTTTTTTACCTACTTTTAAGGCGGTAGAATCTTGATTGGTCAGGGCATGCTGGGATATGGAGATTGGGCAGAAAATAAATATGGCGGAGCAGACTCGATGGGTCAAAATAGCCTAATTCTGCTGCTATATCTTACGGACGTATATTGGTGAAAATCAGAAAATGGTAGACATAGCATGTTCGGCCATGGGCCTTTTTTCTGCAGTGTATCTGCATAAATACTGGTAGTGATAATAGTAGTAGTGCTAGTAAAGCTAGTAATGATGGAACTGGTAGAAGTAGCTTCTAAGGTGATGAGAGCCAGAGATGGAGTAGACAGACAGTATCTTTTTTCGCAATGTTGAGATGGCCAGTACCAGAGGGCGTGCATTTAAGGTGACAGGAGCTAAGATCAAAGGAGATCTGAAGAGTAAGATTTATTTTCAGAGTGCGGTGGGTGGCTGGAATGCGCTGTAAGAGGTGGTAGTGGAGGCAGACATATTTGGCAATGGTAAGAGACATGAATGTGAGGGAAACGGACATTGCGTCAGCAGACGCGATTAGTTACGTTGGCCATGCGATGACTAACTTAATTGGATCGGTAAAATATGGTGGACTAGTTCTTTGCTGGATTCTTCTGTGTTGATGTAGGTCTCTGCAAAACGTCCTGGGCACACTTCTGTAGCGAGGGAGGCTTCGACCTTTTCAAAGTTCTGTATTTAATAACGTAAGCCGGAGAGCTCCTTTCTGAACCTGGCGAGCGGAAGCAAAAGATGATGGGAATGGCGAGGGCCAAGCGCCACGGGAGGGATGTGCGAAAAGTACCAGAGAAGGAGCGCGAGGGTCGGTGTTGGGGGTTGGGGTGGCGGTTTCTGGCTCGGGTACAGACGCGCGTAGCCCTAAGATACGAGGCAATTAATTTGATTCGAAAACAGAATTAGTCTCTGATGTTTCCCGTTTCCTCCCCTCTCCCTTCCACTTTTCCAAGCCATGATTCCATTCTCCAAGCTCTCTTCCTAGTCTCAGTCCACAACAAGAACACATATCAGAATCAGGTTTATCACCTCTCAGATATGACATGAAATATATTTCTGTTTGGGTGGAAGTGCTATACGTCAAATTACTGAAGTACTGTGCAGTAAAAGGCCCTTCCGGCCCAACGAGCAGTATTGCCCAGCAACCCACCTGTTTAACCCTAGGCTAACCAAAGGAATGTATACTAAGGTCAATTGACCTAAGAACCAGTAAGTTTTTGGAAAGTGAGAGTTAAGCGAAGTACCCGGAGGATTCTTGCACGGTCACGGGAGGTAATATTAGTGGTAGGAATAGCTTGCTCAGTCGAGTCTAGTCTGATGATCTCCTGAGTGGCTGTCTATTGGTGGGTCCACAGCTGGCTGTACAGATTGATCCAGGATCCACATAACTGCGATCTGAGGGTGGATTCCTCAAATTCTACACTTTATAACAATTTATAATCTGGTGACGGTGGTGGTTGATTCCTTGCTGATCTCTGTGCGTGGGGGAGGGGAGGGATGGTTTTGAAGTTCGAACATTTTCCTGTCATTCATGCTTTGGGGATTTTTCTCTCTGTTTTTGGATACCTGCAATGTGTAAGGATTTCAGGTTGTGCACAGTATACATTCTCTGACGTTAATGAGAAGCATAGAACCATTGACCCCTCCGAATGTATTTATCTCTATTTCTCCCTATACACATAATCTCCAAAAGGAGTACATCTCACTCTTGTCTGCATCAGCTATTTCTAGGTCCAAATCTTAGCTGTATCTGTACCAATATACACAGAATGGCCAATTCATCAGCTCTACGAGGGGTACCCTGTGTGGTCTTCTGCTGCTGGTCTTTTGCCACTGAAAGAATTGACGTGTCGTGCATTCAGAAATGCTCTTCTGTGCACCGCTGTTCTAACGTGTTGTTATGCGGGGTACTGTCTGCTTCCTGTCAGCTTGCACAAGGCTGGACATTTTGCTGTGAACTCTCTCGTAAACATGACATTTTCAACCACAGAACGGAGCGCTTTTTATTTTCACTCACTTCTCTGTAAACTCCAGAGACTGTTGTCAGTGAAAACCTCATTCAATCCGCATTTTCTGAAATACTCAAACCATCCTGTCTGGCCTGAACCATTATTCCACGGTCAAAGTCGCTCAGATCACATTTCCTCCCCATTCTGAAGTTTGGCCTGAACAATAACTGAACCTCTTGACCATGACTCCATGTTTTTTATGCATTGCGTTGTTGCCAATTAATTGGCTAATAAGATAATTGCATAAACGGGTAGGGATACAGGTGCACTGAATAAAGTAGCCATTGAGTACAGAACACTGTCCAAATATCTCATACATGTTTTAAAAATCCTGCTAAGTGGAGATGATTTGAAAGATAATGATTTGTTGAGTTTCTAAATATCATGATAATGCTATGAAGAGCAGCAAACAGTAAAAAGAAAGAAAATCAAATCAATATTTGAGATTACCACCCTTTCCTTTTCAAGCTGTATCGATTCTCAGACTTGTCGACACTAAAATGATACATCAAAATTATAGAAATCCGTTTTGACTCCTTAAACCATCCCGGACAAAATAGTTGGTCTGGTAGATTATAGAAACGGCTTTCCGTCCAAACTGGAGTGGAGCCAATGATCAACTCCAGTAATCCCAAGTGCGAAGAAAATTCGACTGCAGGATCTGTTACGATTTTCATTTTTCCATCAATCCAATACCAATAGCTGATCAATAAACTTTGATCAGGACAGAAGATGTCTTTGCAAACCATTTTGGAGGAAAATACTTCAGCAAACTGTTCTTAGCTGAGGCCTACATAGCGATGGACACGGAAGAAGAGTCCAATGGTTTTCTCGCCAAAACAACCTACAAAGGCCGTGATCGCTTAATAGGCTTGTTTGTAGAGTTGCATTTCCACCTGCCGTCTGTCAGAAAGCCATGGACCAGGTGCAGGAACTCTGCCGGGGAACTTAGTTTACATCATTGTTAGCGTTAAGGATGACGAGGAACATCTCCATGGTCTCATGACAGCTTTAAAATAGATGAAAATATTGGGGGCTCTGAGCACGACACCAGTCTGAATTATTTCAATCAAGCATCTTTCAAAAGTGGCTGCTGTTGTTTGCAGAATCAGTCCGCACCATCATGGGCAGAAATGCGGACGCCACCAAGAATATCTTCAGAAGGAGTGCAAGCATCATTGAAAACCCTTACCACCCGTGGTCAAGCCCTTTTCTCGTTACAACCACGGGAGAGGCGGTACAGGTGCCTAAAGATCCACACTTAGTGATTCAGAAAAAACTTCTTCGTCTCCGTCATCTGAGCAGCCAACGAAAATGACCTCACTAGTTCTTTTTATTTTACACACTAATTACGTATTTTGTAATTTGTATTAATTTTCAGAGTAATGCCACCACAAATCAACAAATTTCACGACAACTACATTGCAGTGATAATAAGCCAGAGAAATCGATACGCTCGAATTTTATAGTGCCAACACCCACCATTCTAATTTCCCATGTCAAGAAGTCACGTGACAACTTCACGCAGAGGCGAACTCTGCCGTCCGTTCTAGGGGGAACACAGGGAAAGGACGTGGGTCCACGAACATCTGAAGCCACGACCCACCCGACCTCGCTCCATAAAGGAATTTCTTCTTCCGCCAGTCTGTACCTTCGCTCCTCCGTGGCAAGTCCAAAGAGCACCCTACTGACCAACGGTATCTGCCGCCACCACTCCTTCCCTCAAAGTTCGCGCCCACCCTTCCAACCCAAATATGACGGCGGGAGAAGAGGCGGCGGCCGACGGCGACAACCGGCTGCATTTCTATCCATTGGTTGATCCACCTCGACCGCCTACCTCGGGGCGGGGGAGAACATAAAAAAGCTGCGCGCAGGGTGGGACAAAGGTGGATCCAGACGCCGGGAAAACAGACGGCAGACAAAAACACGACGGGGGCAGTTGCTTCGTACTTCGTGTAGTACGCATGCGCACTGTCGTGGAGCAGCCCGAGGAATGTAGTCAAATGGTCTGTATCCTCAAATAATTTTAAATCAGTTCTTTTTTTCATTGAACTTCTTGTCCGCCTGTTCTGCTATGAATAGCAGCATGCTCGGGTAACAGGAAAGAGTGTTGTCCAGAGACACTGACGTTACGCCAATGGCATTTAGGCAGCATTGAAAGTCCTACTTCTCTGGCAGTGTTCATCATCGTCTCAGTAGCTGTCTCTCGGTTTTCACTACTGTTAGAAATGCAGGGTGGGGAATCAGAAATACCATCGCGCTCAGCGGTAGAAGGATCCTTCATTGCTGTTTCCATAACAGTTTTCTTTTATTAGTCAGGGTTAGCCCTTTGCTGAACTCCCGAGTCTGAAGGTCCTGTGGATCACTGTTAGTCTGAGATCTATCCCGAGATTGCTTTGGCATGGGTGACCTTATCAGGACCCAAAGCATTGATGCCTAACTCCAGCCAACATAGTTCTTTGAGCCATTGAAGCACACACGCCTCCAAACCCCACGACGAGGTTCTGATCCTTTTGAAGGGATGAGATTAAAAGATAAAACGGAAGGTGGTGGGGTAAATCCGTCTCCACTGGGCGAAGTGCAATCTTAAGAGTCAGCCGAGGTGCTTGAAAGCTCGAGAGAGACGGAAACTCCGCCGGTGACGGCAGAGCAACAGCGACTCAGAAAACACGAGAAAGACGGGGTAGGCAGCTCCAGAATCCTGATGCTTTGGACCTCCCATCTCCCGCACACCCGCACGTTACAGTCAGCTCTGGTAGTACTTTCCTACTATCCTACACAGTGTGGAGGGTGAACATAGAGCCCTGTACTCCCCCTGAATGACAGCGTGCGCGGGTAACAGGAAAGCGTGGCAGACTGGAACACTGGCCCGGCAGAAAGTTCCGAACGAGAGGGTAATGCAGGAATGGAGAAGTCAGAGATCTGTACACGACTCCACTCTCCACAGCAACCTAACCCAAAGAACACAAGAACTAAAGGCGGCCGATATACAAAGCAGACGGTGAAGAGAGCCCCAGAGGGCAGGTGGGAAGACGCCAGGCTTTTCCGGTGAGGGAGAGAGCAGGACCTCAGACCTGATACTTCCACCAGCAACCAGCTTCCTGACACAAGCTACAGTGCAGACTCTCGATGCAACCTTCTCACAAACTCTAACAGTGATGAAGTTAGAGCAGCGATGGCTGACATTTCTGGAATGTATCAGAAGGCAAATAATCTATGTAGCACAATACGGATGTATTCTAAAGGCAAGGTGACGAAACCATGGCTAAAAAGGGAAGTCAGGGTTAACATAAAAACCAAAGCGAGGGCTTATCATAGAGCAAATTAGAGGAATGTTAAAGGATTTCGAAGCTGTTCCAAACCAACAGAAAGCAGCTCAAAAAGTCATTAATGTAAAGATCAGGGGAAAAGTAAGCTAGTCAACAGTATTAAAGTGTATAACAAAAGTTTCCTCAGATTTATAAAGTGTAGACCAGAGGCAAGAATAGATATTGGGCCACTGGCAAATGATGCTGGAAAGATTGTAATTGGGGACAAAGAAATGTCGGACGAACTGAATAAGTGTTTTGCATCAGTCCTTACGGTGGAAGACGCTGTCGGTATGGTGGAAGGTCAGTATGTCAGAGGTCATGATGTCTGTGAGATCACCATTACTAGAGAGAAGATTCTTCGGAAGCTGTCACGTCTAAGGTGACTAAGTCATCTGGACCCATGGTGGACAATCCAGGGTTCTGAAAGAGATGTCTGAAGAGATATTGGAGGCACTATTTGACAAAATAGCAAGAAGGATAGACAAAGAGGAATCGGGTGATGTTGTGTACTTATATTTGCAGAAGGCTTTTTTGAAAGTGCCAAGGCTGAGTCTGCTTAATAAGCTACAACCCCATGGATTTACAAGAATGATTCCAGCATGGATAACGCAGTGGCTGATTAGCAGGAGACAGAGAGCGGGAGCTTTCTCTGGCTGGTTGCCGGTGACACGTTCTTTTCCTCAGTGGTCTCTGATGGGTCCGATTTTCCTCACATGATATGACGGTAATTTGAATGACGCAATTGATGGCTATGTCGCTAAGCTTGCAGATGGTACAGATGGATTGGAATTTAGTTTTGATGAAGTACAGTGGCAACAAAACATCAGACAGATAAGGAGTATGGGCAAAGAATTAACAAATGGAATGCAGCTTCGGGAAATATATGGTCATGCACTTTGGTAGAAGAGCTGAAAGTATTGACTGTTTTCAGAATGGTGAGAAAACGTTTAAACCACGAGGTTTAAGAGGACGTCTGGTTCTTTGTGCCAGATACCCTGAAGGTTAATTTGCAGGTAGATTTTGTGGTGAGGAAAGCAGGCGTGATGTCAGAACTCATTTCAGAAGGATACAGAATATAAAAACAAATATATGATGTTCAGAATCTATGACTCAATGCTAGGGTCTCACTTGCACAATTTTGATCAGCTATTGGCTCACTTTCTCAGACGAATAAGCTGATACTGGTCAGGGTTTACAGGAGATACACGAAAACCTTTCCAGGGTTGAAGGACTTGATGTAAAGCGCTTGATGGCTCTGGACCTGTTTTCACTAGAATGAGCGTGGGCCAATTGAAACCTATCGAACAGTGAAAGACGGTTATCGGGATATTGTGGAGAGAAGGTTCCCTTTAGTGGAAGAGTCTAATACCAGGGAACGCAGCATCAGAAGAGGAGAGGCCTTCTAGAACGGAGTTGAGCAAGAATGTATTTAGCCAGAATGCAGCGAATCTGTGGAATACGTTGACACGGGCAGCTGTGGAGGCAAGGTGTCTTGGTTTATTTAGGGAAGAGGTTAATAAATTATTGAGTAGTCAGAGCATGAATGGATAGGGATCCTGGTGAATTTAGGACAATGGGACTGAGAGAAAATTTGGATCAGTCATGATGAGATGGTGGAGCAGACTTAATTGGCTAAGTGGCCTAACACGGCTCCTAAATGAACTAGAAAGGAAAGGGAAGGAGGTCGGAGGGGAGGCGGAGTAAAATGAAGGAAGAGAAGCCGACCGTTTCCCAGATCTGATGGATGGTGGGTTATGCAGTCACATTAAACTGTTAGGGCCAGGCATAACCTTCTGACCTATTCCACATTTTCCAGGCTGCGAACAGACTCGACAACCTCCCGATTACACATTCCCAGAATCTGTCACACAATGAAGCTCATCCTAAACCGTCACATAGCAAACTCCCGGGGTCCGATGCAGATTGAGGTTCCCCTACGCCATCCCATCACACTCTGCTTGGGTCAGACACAGTGAAGTCCCAGTGGGGGTGGAGGAGGTATTCAAAAGCAACGAGGGGCACAGGGACTGTGAACAAGAACACGGAGTACAGGCGGCGCCGAGTGATGTGGTAGTTGCTGGGGAGGGGGGCAACCTGCATGGTGAGCAGTCAGTCACACACTATCACTTCATTCGTGAGGAATACGGCGCTGAATGTCGCTTTGTTCTGGTTACTGATTGTCTTGTTCATATACTGATTCAGATTACGGCAACATTCATGGACTCAGGACCCTGGACTATTTGTTTTGTCTGACGGTACTTACTGACATTTTATATGTGCATGCTATCATATTTCCCTTGTTGTGTGTGTGCGTGTCATATTGTCTTTTGTACGTTGATCCCGGAGTAACGCTGTTCCGTTTGGTTATATTCACTGGTATTTATGCATGGTTATGCATCAAGTACACTTGAACTGTGAGATGTGGATGCGGAGGCACATGGCGCAGTGCTGAAACTTCGGGGAACGTAATTCCAAAGCATGTTCACGCAGGAAAGAACATCTCAGGGATTCTCCTCGCGGGCCGTCGGCTGTGCGGCATTGCCGGTGATAGATATGGGACAAGGGATACACCACTTGAGCTTTTTCAACGGTATTGCCACTCACGGGACGTTTTTGTTTCTCACAGCATAGTATGTAAACTCTAGAGTCTGTTGTGTGTGTAACTCCCAGGAAAACAGCAGTTTCTGTGAAACACAAACCACTACAAATTGCAACAACAATCATTCCACATTCAAAGCAACGAAGCACATTCTGATCTTTTCATATTTCAAACATTCTAATGTTTCCTGTTTCAAATTCAAAGTAATTAAAGTCACATTCTCACATTCCGTAGGCTTTTCTGCATTCAGACGCTGCCACATGTTGGGATATTGGATATTTCTATTAACGGACTGGTGTACAGTTGTACCTAATTCAGAGGCCACAGAAGTGGATGTCGTGCCGTTTGTCGGGATGCAAATCAATTGCAAATATGGGCAGAAAAACGGCATACTGGATCTCAGGTATTTAAGTGCATATCTACCTGAAAGTGGCAACACAAGAGGAGAAGATGCTTGTTGTGCATAAAGGTAGGGAGGCCAAATTCCATATTGCTTTAGTGTATAATATTGGTTCACTTGCTTTTGGAGTACAGACACCCAGTGGCCATTTTAACACTTTTAGAGAGCAAAGATGAGAACGGTGGAAGAAATGGGATCTAAGTGACTTTTATGGGGTAATGAGTGTTGGTGACAGACGGGGTGGTTTGAGTAACTCAGAGACCGCTGATCTCCTGGAATATCACGCACAACAGAGTCGGCACTTCCTAGGGGATGTTGCGACAATCAATAGACAATAGACAATAGTCCAGTGAACGGCAGTTCGGTAAACCAAAACACATTTTGATGAGATGCGTCAGGGGAGATCTCGCTAATCTCGTTCAAGCTGTTCTGATGGTGACAGTATCTCAAATAAACAAACTGACGCAAAACGGTGTGTAGAGAAGCATCTCTGAATGCAAAGCACGTCGAACCTTGAAGTGGATGGGTTGCAATGACGAAAGATGAAGAACATAGACTTCATAGCAACTTTACTTGATCCAGGAGATACCTAATTAAACAGCCGCTGAGTGCTTGACAATAATACTGATGGTCCACTCAATCACTTTGTACATGTGTCAGATATTTGACCCCATACCCTTGCCCAACAGACACACGCACCGAGTGGAAAACAAGGCACTGAAACGGATGAGCTCCTTTAACCAGTTTCCTGCCAATGTTTTCAATTAATTTATATCCTGGAGAATCCCGTGAAAATATTGACAATATTCGCAACAATTCAACGATACCAAATCTTTATTTATTTTGTAAATGTCAATTCAAATTTACGCATGATTCAAACTCAATTTTAGTCCAAATCCGTTTATGCTGTCACAAGCAATAGGACTCTGGACACCAGTGTTTGCGCAGCTTTCCCCTGAAGGACACCCCATACACACGGACAGTCAGTCGGCTGTGAGAAAATCAGTTCTGTGAAAAAACTACCATGTTCAAATTTCAAATTAAATTAATTATTAAAGTACACGTCACCGAAACAACCCTGAGATTGTTGTTTTTTTTTCAGAACACTCAGATTAAATACAAAGAAACACCATACAATCGAATTGAAACTTTTTACCAAGACAGACGGACAAACATCCAACAAAATGTGTAAATGACAACAACTTGTGCCAATACAAAAAAAGTAAAATAACAACAAAGAAATAAACATAAATATTGACAATTTGTGTATCGAGTTCTAGAAAGTGTGACTGTAGGCCGTGAGATCTGTTCAGTGTTGGGGTGAGAGAAGTTACCTTCTCTGGTTCAGCAGCATGGGATGGTCGTCTGGTCACAACTGCCCCTAAACCTAGTGGTGCGCTACCGAACGCTCTGATGCCTCCTGCCCAAAGGCTGCATAGAGAGGAGAGCATGACCACGATGGCAAAGGTCCTTGATGAGCTGGTGTAGGGAGCAGTCATGGATTCAGATTTAGAGATCAGCGGGATCTCCTCTAGAGAAGGTATGGCCTATACAAAGGGGGCGGATTACACCTGAATATCCATGTGGACCGGTTCGCTGAAGCTGTTCGGGAATGTTTTTGGCAGGGCAGTGGGAAAAAGAGAGATCCAGCTGAATATGAGGCAGTTAGTTTACAAACAAAGCTAATGTATATTGAGGCTCCTGGCAAGGAAAGGCTAATGACAGGAAATAATTTAGTCAACACGATGAGTCGCAAAGTAAAAGGCGGGCAAAATCGAAAAAGTTGAATAGAGGACTGAAAGTATTATATTTTAATTCACACAGCATAGGGAATCAGGTAAATGAACTTGTCTTGTACACAGCTACAGATTGGCATGCATGATGGTGTGGACATTACAGAACCGTGGCTGAATGAAGATAGTAGCTGGGAGCTTAATGTCCAAGGATACACAATGTGTCGAAAGGTCAGGCAGGAAAGCAGAGGTGGGGGGGGGGCATTACTCTGTTGGTAAAAAACAAGTGAAATCATTGCGGAAGGAACTATGAAACTGCAAGTACACGAAGCCCTGGAAGAAGTAATTGTGGAATTGATTGGAAAGCTTAAGGTAAAAGACCCCAAAGTGTAAGTAACCTTAATATAAAATAACTTATTCGGAGAAGAAGATGCTAAACGCTGATATATCAGTATTACAGCAGAGATAAATGAATTATTGTCATGAGAGAGGAGTTGGCGTGAATGATTGGAAAAGAAGACTGGAAGGGACGATGGCAGAGCAGCAGTAGCTGGAATTTCTGAAAGCAAGTCTGAAGGCACAGCATATATAGATCGCAAACAGGAAGAAGTATTATAAAGGCAAATTTGCCAAGAAGAGGATTTAGAGCCAACATAAACCATGGACTATATATTACAACAAAAAATGCTAGATTTCAGGGGATTAGCGAGCGTTTAAAAACTAATTGGGAAAACTGAAAGTCATTAAAAACCTCAAAATTGAATAGGAAGGTAAGCTAGCCAATACTATTACAGATGATACTAAATGTTTCTATCGAGACATTTTGTGTTAAAGAGAAGCGAGGGAAATAAAATTGGACCGTTGTAAAAATGTGCTGTAGAGATACTAATGGGGGATATTGAAACGGCAGAGCAACTGAACAAGTATTTTGTACTAGTGTTCATTGTAGAAGACACCAGCATTAATTGTGTGTATTCACTATTCCGGGGGAGAAGTTTTTGTGGAACCACAAGGCTTTGAACGTAGATACGTCACATGGACCAGGCGGGGTTAAATTCAGAAGTTAACCACGTGGCCTGCTTATCTACTTTACTGCTCAAAAATAAAATGAAATTGTTGTTTCTTCACAGCTCTCTGAGAAAGGTCTTATCCCCTGATGTCAAAAGTTCAACTTCCTCATATTGAACTTCTTGGAACCAAATGTCCTGGTGAAACCTTTCACCATGCTCGTCACGGACGGCACCAAGATTTGAAGGGAAGAAGTCTTAATGGGAATGCAGTAATCTTCATATCACAAAGGGATTTAGTGACCTGTTGCATGGCATGGTTTTCTATGCTGGAATCATGCTTTCAACGAGCTGCTTGCAGTTTGGTGCTCTGTGGATGCCGAGAAAAAAAAATCAACAACTTCCTTGAATGCCTTGCATGTGCTTTTCTCAGTTCCACACTAGAAATTCATCAAATTGCCTGTTATCGATGACCTGTTTGATTTGTGGATCATCAAAAATGCTTTCCTTAATCTTGCGGTCAGTTATTCTGGGAACCATCTGTCTCAAATATCAAAATCCTTCAGAGAATGTTTTTGTGTCTGGTGCGAGCGAATTCCATCCTTACAGGGCCGAATCCAATAATTATTAATAAAAACCTCTCCTGCCATGTAGCAGCCGCGCTGCCTACGCATGGTCAAGCATGCCTCTGCAAGATAGGAAACTTTACTGCTTACATTGTTGGCAACATTTTAATTGACTTGAATTACGAATTGAAATAATAAACAGAAGTTATTTGCTTAAATGGTGCGTGATATGGAAATTTCATGGTGACGTTCATGATTAGTAGCCCCAAAATTCACAAGATACACCTAAACGTACTCAGGAAGCAAAATCTTTGTTGTCCAGTGTAACATTGCAAGAATAAAAAGAATATGGCCGGAAGTGGTCAAAATAGAAAAGGGAGTACTGGGTGTCTGCATGAAGACTGATTCGTTTCTGGGCTGGACACATTGTTTTGGAAATGTTGGTAGATACGAAATAAACATTCAACGGCCTCTTAAATGGTCGTAGGATTATAGGAAATGGAACGTTATGATATGGTGCAGAGAACAGGGATTAAATTGTTTGGCCATTTAATTACTAATGCCATCCGTTGGGCCGAACATTGCTGGCTGAAAGTCCAGTTCTTTTGCTATACTCTTCTGTGGTCTATTTTGCAGAGTCAGTCTGCTTTCCGCTGGTGTAGTTGTCCAATACACTGGGACGTAGATTAGATGCGAAGAATTGTGAAAACCAAACCACTGAGGGTATCATCGGGGTCTCCGTACAACCACCCCCCCCCTCACCCAAACGCTAACTACTTCAGACATTTACCGGCAGCATTTCAAACAAAGAGTCCGAAGAATTTCAGTTCTTGTTTCATTACCTGATGAAGGACATACAAACTTTGGAGACGTAGCAGAGGAGGTTCATCAGTAGATTCCAGATATGAGGGGTTTAGACTATGAGGAGAGGTTGAGTCGCCTGGGATTGTACTGAATTCAGAAGGTTGAGACCAGATTTATGGAAACATATAACATTATGAAAGGTATAGATAAGATAGACGCAGTAAAGTTGTTTACAAAGGTAGGTGAGACTAAAACTAGTGTTCATATTGTTAAGATTTGGTGGAGTAAACATATGACCTAGATGAGGAGGTACTACTTTTCCCAAAGAGTGGTGAATCTGTTGGGCGTGGTTAGAGTATTTACTTATAATAGGATTATATAGACCACAGAGTCAGACTATTTTCCCTGGGTGGAAAAGTTAAATTGTAGAGAGTTTGGAATTGAAATGAGAAGGGGATAATTTAAAAGAAACTTACAGTGCAATTGATTTCACACAGGGAGTGACGGACGCTCGGAACGCGCTGTCAGGACAGACAGTGCAAGCACCTTACAAAAGCGACGATTAGGTGATGTTTAGATAGATACAAGAATTATGTAATACCCCCATACGTATGCATATAGATTGGGTAATTTTAAAAATATCGGGTTAATTATGCAGAAATTGCCAGATGTTGAGGGAAGTTTTGGAAGGATTCTTCATGATGCAGGCATTTGGAGGCAACATAGCAGATAAAGATTAATCCGGAAGCTGTGACCTGCTCCAGATTGGGTGTGGAGTGAGCTCAAACACAATTATAAAGTATTTGGCGAACAGACTTGATACTGAGAAGCTTAGGTCCTCTGTCAAGACCTCCATACTTGTCTGACCTTGACAATGCATGTAGAGGTGTTGGTAAAGCAGGAGACCGCATTATTCATGTACCCAGTCGTGTTTTTAATGAACAGGTCAAGAAATCATGAATCAGCTGCATGTGTAATTGAACACGGATATCTGCAACTTCCGGTACATTGTCCCACTCTCTCCTTTCTTTATTTTCAATTCCCCTTCCGCCCCGCTCTTCCATTAACCCTTCTATTCACATGCCCATCACCTTTCCCTTTCTCCTATGGTATACTCTCCTCTCCTGTCAAATTCATTCTTCTCCAGCCCTTCACCTTTTTACCCATGAATTCCTGAATTTTTACTTCAGTTCCCACCCACCCATCTGATATCACGTGTTACATTCTCGCTTGCACGCCTTCCCCTCCTTTCAACTTCTTATTCTGACATGTCGCACCTTCCTTTCCAGTCTGATGAAGGATCCCCGCCTGAAGCATAGACTGTTAATTCATTTCCTAGATATGGCCTAACATGCTTACTTCCTCCTGCAATTTCTATGGCTTTCTCTGGATTTGCAGCATCTGCAGAATCTCTTGTGTGTATCAATCAATCAATGGTTCAGGCGCACTTGGACCACTGTTTATCTATCCGTCCAAACAACACTGAGACGGAATATTGACCAAGGGGTGATCTGACCACGAGGACGCACATCAGCAGTTTAAATTAGCATCAGTGTTGACATCCAAATCATGCGCCGAAGCGCCTGTTGCTGAGATGAACTGAGCCAAGTCCACCAGTTTCTGACTACATATTCGTAAACGTGAGTTCAGGGCGACTGTGGCCCCATATTTCTGAACACATACATGGTATTCCAGCATTATAAATGATCATAGAGGGTGTCTGGAATATGAGACGATCCATGGGAGGGTAGAACAAAAATTCCAAGACAGTACTTATATTCAGAATATTATTGTAACCAAAGACAATTGGGGGAAGATCAATCCTTGGATCTGAAGTGGTGTTACAGGACTAAGCGTCAGAGTCAGAATAATGCAGTAGCAAACGGACCACTCACCCAATCGCTGACTGTTACGTTTGTCTGTGCTCATCCTCCTTGTAACCATTAAATGCAAATCCCTTTACCCCTCCACGTTCAGGTACCCATCTGAAGCTTCTTCACCTGATCGCCCAGGTTGCGTAGTGGTTAGCGCGAAGCTATTACAGCTCGAGGCGTCGGAGGTAAAAGTCCTCTTCTGGCACACTTTTTTAGGAATTTGTGCGTTCTCCGGGTGGGTTTCCTTCGGGTACTCCGGTTTCCCGTCTCGGGTCAAAATACTTTCTTGGTAGTAGGTGAATGGGTGATCGCCAATTGTCTCGTGATTAGTGTTGCTAGGTGGGTTGCTTACTGGGCTGGAAGGGCCCATTCTGCTGACTAAATCTAAATAACGTAATCTGAAGCAAGCATCTACTGACTTAAACGACACCAACACGTCTGGCAGCAGATCTCGGATAACTTCCATACTGTGTGTGAAAGAGTCACCTCATATCCTCGCTCTCATATTAATGCTCTGCTCGATAGTTTAAGACAACCCTATCATGATAAGCAAATATTGCCGATCCACTGCATCTATGCTTCTTGTTATTTACCCCCATATGTTATATACCCCTATCTTGCCGCTTTTCAGCCTCCTTCTCTACAGTGTGCGAAACACAATCTGCACCGAAATACTAAACTCTACAATAAATATTTTATAGTTTTATGTAATTAGAAAACATTGAGCATTTCTGATTTCAGAGTGGGACTGATATCATGAACAGGTTACAATTCGACTAAGAGAACACATAGGATGCCTCGGTAAATTTTCCTAGCCACAGTGGATGTACGCAATGACGGCAGTTCAGCAAACTTGGGCGTTGTCAGAAGGCTTTGCCAGTAGGATTTGCCAGGTTTTTTAAACTAACTTCAGTGATAGAAATAATGTGAAGCCCAGAAATAATCTTCACTCAGAAGAGACGGGCTTGTGCACTGAAGATCAGAATAGCATTCGTAGGACTATACTGTGACTGAGTTACCTCATTATTAATCTTAAAGAAATCGGCATCTACAACTTCCTTGCGTGTTGCACGCTTGGGCGATCGTGACGTTCCACATCGAACGATCCCACGCAGCGTCAATGATATCTAGCACAATTAGATCTCTTAGTTCTTTCACAGAGTCCATAAATTTTCTTCTTTGCCTTCCTGTTCCATGTTTTCCAGGCATACGGACTTGTAATGTAAGGCATTCTATTTCTCCCTTTTTGATGACATGGCCCAGGAATTTATGTTTCCTCTGCTTTAATGTGCTCATGAAAGTTATTTTTTGAATGGACACGTTGGAGTACTGACTGATTAGTTACCCTATGTCTATATAATATTTTCTTTTTTTTGTAATTTATCTTTTATTGAAGTTCATCATCAAACAATATTCTTCTAAGAAGTCACATTTCGGTTGCTTCTAAGTTTCTTAGGAGTTCTGGTGTTACAGTCCATGTTTTGGAAGTATCCAAAAAGATTGAGCAGATGTAAAATGTTAGTAGCATAAGCTTTGTTGTCATCGAAATGTGTCCGTTAGTAAAAAATGGTTTCATCTTCTGGGAGTTGGTTTTTGCAATGGCAATTCTACTTTTTATTTCTACTTTACTTCTAGCATCTTGTGATATAAAGCTGGTCTTTTGGTCTTTTCTTCAATCTCTTGGTTTCCTTTTGTACAAATGGCAGTTGGGTGTATCCTGCTGTTTTGATATTACCATACTTTTTTATTGTTGACGATTAGACCAAAATCTGCCCTTGCTTGAAGTATTTTGTCTTTGAGGATGTGTAGGTCTTCTGCAGCAGTTGCTGTTATGGTGATATCGTAGGCATGTCTTATATTGTTGATGTTAACACCTTAAATTTTTATACCAACTAGCTCTTCTATTTCCCTGAGAATCATTTCAATCAAACAACGCATCCCTGTCTAACTTCTCTTTGAATTTTCGACCAACTGCCTAAATTATCATAATTTTTTACCGCCGCCGTTTGGTTCCAATATAAATTTTGAAGCAATTGTTGCACCCTTTTGTCAATGATTAGTTTAGCGAGAATTTGAAATAATCTTTCATGTTGCACTTTGTCGAATGCTTTAGTGAAATCAATAAAACATAAAAGACAGCATTTTCATATTCAAATGCACTTAAAAAAACAATGGATTTCAAGTATAAAAAAACTCGCTGTTCGAATTGTCAAGGGATATTACACTATCGATCGATGTCTACCAACTTAGTTTCGTGTTGTTGGTTACATAAATGTCAGGTTGGGGAGACTGGCCGAAGTGCGTTTCACTTCCTGGGAGGATTCATTATTTTGATGAACCGATGTCTGGCGGCCTCGTTTCGGCAGAGAGGGAGAATGATGGAGTGCGAGCCGGGTAGTGGTTGGAAAGAAGGAGAGACGTAGATAGATTGAGAGAGAGAGATAGATAGATAGACAGACGGACAGACAGACAGAGAGCTCTCTGAACCGTATTGCAGAAATTATACTTTTCCTGCGTTGATCATTAGCTCTTCAAACGGAACTATGCTAATTATTTTATTAACACACTTATTTAACCCTAGCCAGGACAATATACAATGATCAATTAGCCTGAAATTGGACTATGGGGGGAAACCGGAGCACGCAGAGGAAACACACTCGCTCACAGGAAGGAACACAAACCCTTACTAACGGCGACGGGACTGAACTCAGAATTCCGGTACGCCCCGGGCTGTCAAAATGTTCTGATAACCACTAGGCACCCTAGCTCCCAATGCAGTTGCCATTCCAGCTAACACATTTCAACATGATTCAAACCAATGGAACTGCAGATCGGAATATAATGTCATTACAGTCACGTGGGCCTGAAGAGGTGGAACCAGAAGAGGCTCACAAACCGCCAACAAAATCGTCCGAAGTGTGAAATGTTCGGTCTTTTTTTAAAGGAGGATATAAAAGCGGGAATTTGAGGGACAGAGTTTCATTTTAATAGCATTTTAAAATTTAAAGGTACAGAACCGCAACAGGGGTTTCCACCACAAGGAGACCATGTCGCCCAATTATACTCAGGTGACCAATTAGACTACTTCCGAGTACACCTCTGGACTGTGGGAGTAAACGGGAGGATACAAACGAAGCCCACTCGATCACGGATAAAACATAAAAACCTCATGCAGACGGTGTTCTGGGCACTGCCGAGTGTTGTGCTAAACGCTACGAATTTAGTTCAAGCCGGTGGGAGGCGCAGATTTGTCAGCTCCTCTCCCCGTTGACTGTGTCTCAAAAAGCTGGCGAACAGAGATTTCACCACCGCCCGCATCTGCTCCGTGAAATTCGTCCGTGCCAGGGCGTAAAGAGCCGTGTTTGTGCAGCAGCTCAGGAGCTGCAACATGTAGCCCTGCTGCCCCATGATCAAGGGTGGAAACGCAACCACAAACATGGAATACACCAGCATTGATAGAGCAAAAACACACAATAGCTTTCAAAAATGTACACACGAAATACCGTCGACAAAACAATGAAATTCACCGACATGGCCAGCAGTAAAATGAGCGACTTCCTACGGTTCTCCATCTCCGGATATTGGTACTATCCCCACTGCTGCCACTCTCAATATGTTGACCATCCGTCACATGTTAGTGGCGAGCAGAGGCCAGAGATGTAGACATGTGAATTGTGTAATATACATCATATGCCTGCACAAAGGGTTATCTTAAAATGCTGGGATAATAATTCAGAAATTTGTGGTGTGCGCATGTTGAGGAAGTTTCTCGAAGGATTCTGCACTATGTAAGCAAATTGGGTATTTGGGAAGCAACATGCCAGATGGAGGTTAATATGGAATCTGAGGCCTGCTGTACACTGTGTGTGGGGTGAGTTTAAATGCAATCATAAAATAGTTCTAGCATGTACTTGATACGGAGAGACTTGATATACAGTAGGAACTTTGGTTCGAGCTCGATGTCTTTCTGAACGTAAAAATGCACGTAGATATGTTGGTAAAGAAGGCGTTTGCATCATTCCGTTAATTGGTCCTGTTTTTACTGATAAGATCAGGAAGTCATGCAACAGCTGCGAGAATGATTGAACGTCGATATCTCCAACTTCCGGTTCATTCTCCCCCTCTACCTCTTTTTTTAATTTTCCACTCTTCCCCGACTTAGTCCCTCACTCTCGCCGACTAGGAGGGCCAAGATGGCCTGTTTCCGTGCTGTGATTGTTATATGACTACTGCCCCCTCCCTTTCTCACGTGATCCATTCACTTTTCAGATCTGATACCTTCTTCTGCTACTAGTCTTCCACTTATCACCTCCTAACACTGCTTCGTACCCCCTCTCCTATTTACCTCACTTTGACTACCACGTTCGAGCTCATACTTTTTCCCCTCTGCCCACCTGCTTACTCTGGCTTCTTTCCCCTTCCTTTCCAGTTTTGATGAAGTGTTCCGGAAACCTCGACTGTTTCTTCATTTCTATAGACCCCGCCTGAGCTAATGAGTCCCTCCAGGATTGTGTATCTGTTGCTGCGGATGGGTAGCATCTGCAGAATCTCTAGACTGCATAAATATTTGTTTCGGCTATGGTTCATTTACCCGTCTAAAAATCACTCAGATGGAGTATTGATCAAGCAGACACAGAACACGCAGAAGCACATGAGCAGTTGAAATTAGCTTTATTGATGACAATTATATATAGGGCCAAACGGTCTTTTCCTGTACAGTACTGATCTGTGTTCATCAGTTTTAAACACGGATTTTTAAAATAGAATTCAGCGCGGATTCTTTGATTCGATAACCTGGACAGGACAGCCTCATTTGCCAAAGTTCTTGAGAGACAGACACAATGGTAGAAGCGCAGTCGACTCTGCTAATAATATGCTTCGCGGCTTCGAAGTTTGCCTTTTTATAATGCAGCAGGAAATTGACGGAAGGAATTTTATTTTAAGTTTTTTTTTATTTTTTTCTTAACTATCGATGCAGCAGGAAGGCAGGGGTTTCCACCAGAACCTTCGCGCCTTTGGAAGAAACCCACGCCGTCACCGATCGAACGTATAAAATTCATAGGGATGGCTGCGGGGACTGAAACCGCTTTAACGCATTCAACTAGGTGGGCTGCGCCGGTTTCATCGCTCTTCATTCCGAATAGTTTCTCTCAGAATGCGAGTTAATGGAAATTTCACCAACCCCCACATCTGCTCCCTGAACTTCCTCTGCGTCAAGGCGTAAAGAGCCGTGTTTGTGCAGCAGCTCAGCAGCTGCAGCATGTAGCCCAGCTCCCCCGTGGTCAAAGGTGGGAACGCTGTATTAAAATAAAGCAAACGCATCCACACAATGTGAACAACATAAAGCATCCACAACACGATGAAATTCCCCGAGACGACCAATAGTAAAATGATCGACTTCCGACGGTTCTGCATTTCCGGGTCTTTGGAACTATCCCCACTGTTGCAACTCCGGAGTCTCCGCCGGGCTCTGCTCGCCACTAACACATGTATGATGGTCAAAGCATTGAGCAACAGAATGACCACAAACCGGATCACAGGCGTCAGGAGGTAGCTGCCGAACTCGACAACGGTCCAGGCCACTGAGATTAGGGCAGCATGACTTACATGGCAAAACCAAGTTATGTTGGTCATCAAATATATTCCTGAGAGCAAAAAATACCAGAAAATGTTCTTTAAACAGCTCAGTGTGGACACAGTCCCCAGAACCACAGCCGCCGTTCTCTTGGTGCAGAATTTAGCTTTCAGATTCTGGCAGCGAATAGCCACAAATCGGTCAAATGTGAACATGACGGTGAACCAGACGGAACAGTCGTTGGCTGCGTAAAGTAGGACGGTGTTGACTTTACACACGGGGATGTTTACCAGGAAATAAATCGATTCCCGGTAAACAATCGGAATCTGCCTTAGTACCAGGTCTAAGATAACAATCAGGAGATCCGATGTTGCCATGGCCATCAGGTAACGAGTGATTCCATTAGAAAGACCGCACTTTCTCCGGGACAGGAACACAATCGTCAGCACGTTCACGATTGGGATTGAAAGAAACATAAACATGTCAGTTGGAAAGACCAAAGCCAGGAGAGTCACAGACAGGAAATATAGAATCATGTTTTTTGAAAACAGACATGTAGACTGTATTTTTCCAGCATCGTCGATATCTGCTGGGGACGAGGATTATAGCTCCGTGAAGTCGACGAAGAAGTTCAAAATAACGTCATCACATCAACCAACGACAGTAGTTAATAAGCTGAGAAGAAGTGTTCTCGGATTTCGGTGAAAATGGATTTGGAATAGGGCTCGGAATTGATCAGTGAATTGGAATTGCTTTACTATTACCAAAGTGGAATAACAAGGTACAGGGACACATGCGTCTCCAACTTGTGCGTACAGATTAATTCAATACTCGTTGCTTCGAGGCGGCGCTGTAATTTCTGCTCGAGCTCTCAATCTTCCACTGTAGGTCTGTTAAATTTTTATCATCTCCCTCAAAAGATATTTGTGAAGTCATCTATTTTAAACTACACTCCAAACTGGTGAATTCAATTATCTAAAGCAGAAGGGCTGCAGACTCAGCTGAAGCTTTTAAACGCCAGCTCAGAACTTGTGTTTTTAACGTTGTTTTTAACCAAAATCATTTTGTCTGTTCGTTTGCATTTTGAAAACTCTTTGAAACTTCATCCTCTACCTGAAAAGTTCTCTTTAAATATTATTATTATTTACCGAAAACACGGAGATAAAAGTCATTGACCGGATACAGTGAAAATATCAGAGGTTAATCATCCGAAGTTCAGTCAGGGAGGACGATCGACTGTGTGAGCCGGAACATGTAATTAAATCACCATCAATCAGACATCTTTACCCCGTGACCACTACATCCTATTCTGTCATTCCTCCAATCGGTGAACAGGAACGTACCGGGAAATGCAACCAAAGCCAGAACCGGATAGTAGACGGGCTGAATTGTCAGCAGTAAATACTAGATCCGATCGTCTGCTGTAATCCCAGGGTTCTTCGAAAAAATGTAAGGAGCGAGGACGAAGACACGCTTCCCCGTCGATGAAACATTCCATGGTTCTGTTCCTCGATGCTGAGACATTTCCCGTCTCTGTTGCCAGATTCAAATGGGTTTCTGACTCTTCGCACGCTGCAGATCCAACCGCTCATTGAAAATCCTACTTTGTTGTTCGTAACTCCCCAGTTGTTTTCTTCCTCTGTGGAGTCACTGCGGTCCGTGTGTGACGCGGGGGTTGCTCTCGCTACCACTGTGATCCTTCATCGAAAGGAGCAATTTTAGTTAGAGCTGCGAATCCCCCAGTGACACAACGAGGCTCCGTGCGGGCTGACGTTAATTAGTCAACATTCATCTACGGTTAACCCCTTTGAATCCGGATCACTGGAGAAACACGCAAATCGAAGTATTTAATAGGATGGCGACACCAGGATGTATGTCCACCGATTCCGGAGAGTCAATAGACAATAGACAATAGACAATAGGTGCAGAAGTAGACCATTCGGCCCCTCGAGTCTGCACCGCCATTCTGAGATCATGGCTGATCATTCACTATCAATACCCAGTCCCTGCCTTGTCCCCATATCCCTTGATTCCCCTATCCATCAGATATCTATCCAGCTCCTTCTTGAAAGCATCCAGAGAATTGGCCTCCACCGTCTTCCGAGGCAGTGCATTCCACACCTCCACAACTCTCTGGGAGAAGAAGCTCTTCCTCAACTCTGTTTTAAATAACTGACCTCTTATTCTCAATCCATGCCCTCTGGTACTGGACTCTCCCAATATCTGGAACATATTTCCTGCCTCAATCCTATCAAATCCTTTAATTATCTTAAACGTTTCAATCAGATCCCCTCTCAATCTCCTCAATTCCAGCGTGTACAAGCCCAATCTCTCCAATCTCTCTGCGTAAGACAGCCCTGCCATCCCAGGAATCAACCTAGTGAATCTACGCTGCACTTCCTCAATTGCCAGAATGTCCTTCCTTAAACCTGGAGACCAAAACTGTACACAATATTCCAGGTGTGGTCTCACCAGGGCCCTGTACAAATGCAAAAGAACATCCTTGCTCTTGTATTCAATTCCCCTTGTAACAAAGGCCAACATTCCATTTGCCCTCTTCACTGCCTGTTGCACTTGCTCATTCACCTTCATTGACTGGTGAACTAGGACTCCTAGGTCTCTTTGCATTTCTCCCTTACCTAACTCAACACCGTTCAGACAATACTCTGCCCTCTTGTTCCTGCTTCCAAAGTGGATAACTTCACATTTATTCACATTGAATGACATCTGCCAAGTATCTGCCCACTCACTCAGCCTATCCAAGTCTCCCTGTATTCTCCTAACGTCCTCTTCGCATGTCACACTGCCACCCAGTTTAGTATCGTCAGCAAACTTGCTGATATAGTTTTCAATGCCCTCATCTAAATCATTGACATAAATCGTAAAGAGCTGTGGTCCCAATACAGAGCCCTGTGGTACCCCACTAGTCACCTCCAGCCAGTCTGAGAAACACCCATTCACTGCTACCCTTTGCTTTCCATCTGCCAACCAGTTTTCTATCCATGTTGAAACCCTGCCCCCAATGCCATGAGCTCTGATTTTACTCACCAATCTCCTATGTGGCACCTTATCGAATGCCTTCTGAAAATCTTGGTACACAACATCTACTGGCTTACCCTCGTCTAACATCCTTGTTACACCCTCAAAAAACTCCAACAGATTAGTCAAGCATGATTTGCCCTTGGTAAATCCATGCTGGCTCGGCCTAATCCTATTTCTGCCATCTAGATGTGCCACTATCTCGTCCTTAATAATGGACTCAAGCATCTTTCCCACGACTGACGTTAGGCTAACAGGGCGATAGTTCTCCGTTTTCTCCTTCCCTCCCTTCTTGAAAAGTGGGACAACATTAGCCACTCTCCAATCTTCAGGAACTGATCCTGAATCTAAGGAACATTGGAAAATGATTACCAATGCATCCGCAATTTCCTGAGCCACCTCTTTTAGAACCCTCGGATGCAGACCATCTGCATCATCTCGCCGGAGACACAAAAGCCTGAAAACACGCACCATCAGGCTCAGGAACAGCTTCAATCCGCCGTTATAAAAATATTCAACCCTTCACCCTGACGATTAGATGGACTCTTCATCTCGTAACCTTCCTCCCTCTGACTTCGCAATTTGTTGTTTGCTTGCTCCGCACTTACTCTATCACTCCAACTCTTTGCACTCTGTCATTGTATCACCTGGAAACTCAATACACAGTGGCAATGTATTTTCTCTGATTTTTTTTGTGTCTTTGCGTTGCATTGAATGCAGAGTAAAGACTATTTCGTTCTCCTTTACACTTGCGAATTGAAATGCTGTTAATCAATTTCGAATCTTGAATAATAAATCCGTTTACGAATTGACCACCGTGCAGTGGGATTAACCAATTGGGTCAAGCGACTGACTGCAAGGCTGATGGTTTCGTGGCGTTTGGTCCGCACGTCTGCTAACTTTGAGCAGTCTCCTCAGTGAAAGACTCAGATGAGATCCTTTCTCTTGATGGGAGGAGGATGAAATCAACCCGAGAACTTGGCTGCATGTAATCTGATGTCACTGCGATGGTGATGAACGAGTGGATATTCTGTATCAGATGAGGAACACTTCGGGAATTATGCGCGGACAAATTGCTTTACAGAAGGGATTTGGAACGTATCTGTGTTGAAGCTCTACGTATTACTTTCCTTTTTGCAGCCCGTCTACTCACCTGAAATTGTGTTAACCCGCACAGAATGCTGGAGGTGTTCGGCAGCTCAGACAGGACCTCTGGAGATGAATAAAGAGACGAGTTACGGGTCGAGACAATTTTAAATAGATCTACGAATAGGACTGGAGAGGAAGGAGGCATAAGATGTTGGGATAGGCGACACGGAGTACAGACTGGTACGTGATACATGTGGCTATGTGAGCGGTTAGGTGGGTGGGTGACAAAAGGGATGAAGTAAGTACGTTGTAGTGGATATTTGGAAAAGTTCAACAGATGGAGAAGAAGGTATCTGAAAAGAGAAGGGTATAGGTCATGGAGAAATGGAAGGAGCGAACTGCTCGTGGAGGAATGAAGGAAGAGTAGTACAAGAGTGGATAATTGGAGAAAAGAGAAGGGGAGCAGAGGAAATGATCGGAAAACATTAAAACCATGACATTTTGTTTTTATGCACCTACCACATCAAAATTATTTCGGCAATTATACCCGTCCGAATATCACATAAGTTGATAAATTTCGTTCGGGTCACCTCGCAGAAAAAGAAATAAGACAGCTTATCCAACATCTCATCATAACCTGCAACCCACCAAAAAAATTCAAGAGTTTCTCCTCTGCATGCAGTTGATCGCATCCTATTGTACTACGATGACCAGGTTTACACAGAGCACTCTGCACTCTAAAGCCGGGCAACTTGCTGTTATGCACATGACAGTGGTGTAGAAAAAAGAAACAAAGTAGCGAAGTCCTGTTGGGTAGAATACCTTCATTACGATGCTTTCATTTGCGGATTCAATACCTCTCCTTTGATCGCTTTCCCTTTTCCGGTTTAACCCTTTATACTCAAATGTACGCCCTGTCCTTCGCCTGTTGATATCTCCTTCTTAATACTCTCTCACTGTCTGTTCCTTCCACTCGACTACTGCTAGATCTCGTCGAAATGTCTGTATATTATCCCTGCTCTAGTTTATGGGTTAATACCCGGGTCCGTCCTCTCTTTTCCCATCACTATCCTAAAATTAACAGGCAATCTTACTTGATTAGGGGAATGTTTGAAGAAACCCCTGAGTCTTCCCCGAACAGAAGTCCTGAATGAGATCTCAAATATCCAGAGAAGCATATTTCGATACCAGCAAGGGTACAAGAAGATACAAAGATGGGTACAAGAGGTGCAGGCATAATCTCTGGACGTCCGGTCTTTGAGCTGTTTCAATCTTCCTCTTAATCGTCTCTCACTTACCGTTTCTCTTTCCCAATCTACCTCTGTTAGATGTCTCCTCATTGTCTAAATATTAGCTTAGCTTGAGTTTCGGGTCATAGCTCGCCAACACTTTTCCATCCTAGAATTAATAGTAAATCTTGTAACATCGGGATAGAGCCTGGCGTTTCTATTTTCTTCCGATGGGACAAGAGTAGCAGAGAGAATGTCGGGCGTTCAAGTGAATTTTATTATGCTGGCTTCTTGCCGTGCCAGACCGGGGTGTAGACTAGCCTATGGAATTGAGGTGCTTCGGCCGGACAACTTGGGATATACTTACAACTGGCCCCTCTCCCCCGCCCCCCACCCACACTCACGCAACAAACCACGTTTTAAGGGCGGGCGGAAAGAACTTCGGCGCAGGTCGGCAAGAAGGGGATCATTGTCTGAATATATAGGGAGGACTGGAGGTGTCAGTTTTACTCAAAATCCTTAACACTGCATTTAAAAGATGTCTGCATTATTTTAAACACAAAATGCTGGTCGAACACAGCAGGACAGGCAGCATCTATAAGGAGAAGCACCGTCGTCTTGACGAAGGGTCTCGGCCTGAAACGTCGACAGTACTTCTTCTCATAAATGCTGCCTGGCCTGCTGTGTTCCACCAGCATTTTGCGTATGTTGTTTGAATTTTCAGTATCTTCAGATTTCATCGTGTTTGCTCTGCATTATTTTACCTATTTAGCCGCTCTCGTGCAACCTCGATCTCTCTCGTAATTCTCTTACTAGCTGTGCCTCTCTCTCCCTCCCTTTACATCTTGCGTGTTCCTGCTTGTTCTCTCTTCTACACTCATTGGACCCGCTCCCCCCTATTAACGCCTGTTTTTCTTTTCCTCACAACTACTCTCCGCCCTCTCTATCCGTACCTTCTCACATTGTCTCTAACTCTCTCTTTGTCGCTGTGTTCCACACTCCTTTGTGTTACTGTCCTCTCTTTAACTTCTACATTGCCTTTTTCTTCTCGGGTTATCCACGGTTGTGTCTTTAAAATACTTCTTCTTGTTAGGGATGTGTATATCCTGTGCCTTCTGAATTGCTTCCAGGCATTCCAGCCATTGCTGCTCTGCCGTCATCCCTGCCAGTGTTCTTTACAAATCATAGAAACATAGAAAACTTACAGCACAATACAGGCCCTTCGGTCAACAAAGTTGTGCCGAGCATATCCCTACAATTCTGTCCAACTCACCCTCATGCCGCTGTTATTCCTTTTACTCCATTGAAATACTGATGCATCTGACTTTAGCTTTTTCTTCCAAAAGTTCAGGGTGATAGACATCAATTATCTAATTGTATGATCGCTTTTCCCTAGGGGTTATGTTACATTCATCTCTCTAATCAGTTCTGGTTCTTTGTAGAACGCTCAATCCAGAACAGCTGATCGTCTGGTGGGCTCAACCACCAAATTCTCTGAAAAGTCATTTCGCAGGAACCCTAGAAATTTTCCCCTGACTGCTTTTCCCAATCCACCTGGATATTGAAGTTCCCCTTTAATAATTTTCTTTCTTTCATGCATTTCCTACAAGTCGTTTTAATATGTAGGCTATGTCTTTAATAATGTCCGGTTGTCTGTATACAAGTCCCAAAACGGTTTTACTACCCCTGTGTTTCTTCGCTCTATCCACAATAATATAAAATCTCCGACTCTGTCACCGCTTTCTAATGATTTGATTTCATTTTCCTACTAACAGAACAACACCGTCCCTCTGTCTTCCTGCACACCCTTTTGACACAATACGTATCCCTGGACATTAAGCTATAATCATGGTAAGATTATAAATTACAAGACATTAAGATATAATTATTAGCCTTGATTTACTTCTGCCGAAAATTACTACCTGCCAATCTGTAGCAATGCTTCCAGTTCACCCAGCTTATTCCGTATACTGCACGCAATCAAATGCAACTCCTTCAGTCCTGTAGTCACCGTGTTTGAAGGTGCACCTCACATTGTTCACTGGAATTTTACTAAGTCAACAGCTTGTCTTTACTGAAAATTACCTCAGTTTCCCAATCAGCTACCTCATCATCTGCAGTATTATGCACCTTTCCTACGATAGTCTTTCATTTAAATACAAGCTGCTCAGGACACGAGTCACTGCATGTTCAAGCATTTGATTCCTAACTTTGTTTGAAGGTTTACTAACATCTGCCTTCACAACCTCTCCACTGAATGTTCTGGCACTCCGATTTCCATTCCCCTGCAACCCTAGTTTTAATCCCACCGTGCACAAATATCAAACCTTCCTCCTAGTTTATCAGTGCTTCCCTGGTTCATTTGCATACCGTCCGTTCTGTAAAATTATATCTTCCCTGAAAGATCCAGAACTCGTCAGTCTCCCTCCTACACCAACCCCCTGGGCATATATTAAACTGGATAATCTTCCTGGTCCTGCCCTTTAACGTAGCACCTAACTCACTGAATTCCGTATGTTGAACCTCGACACTTTGCCAACACAGGTCATTCTACCTGCACGGACCATTACTTCTACCTGTTCACCTTCCTATTGAAAATAATAGGGTCTTGATCAGACATATCACGGACCCTGGCACCCAGTTGGTAACATATCATCATGGAATCTAGTTCACGCCCACAGAGCTCAGTGACCGTTCCCCTGTTTCCACAGTGTCACTCACCACCTCTCCACCATCCCACTCTTCTGAGTCACAGAAGCAGATTGAGTACGCGGAACGGGCCCCTCCGGCCCGTTAAACAGCGCCATTCAAAAAACCACTCATTTAATACTTTTAAACAGCCCCGTTCAAAAAAACCACCCATTTAACACTGGCCTGATCAAAGGACGAATTTGCAAAGAAAGCAATTAACCTGCCCGGTTGTCAACATTTGTATTGTGAGAGGAAAGCGGTGCACTTGGGGGAGAAAATCCACGCGTTCACGGGACGGATGTACAAACCTTTCTCGGAAGATGTCGGATTTGAACATCGAGCTCCGATTCAACGAGCTGTAATTGCGTCGTGCTGTCTGCGACCATACTGTGGCTCTGCAGGTCAGTTACGGAGCAAGAACCACGGAGTAAAGGAGGAAATATATTGGGAGATGGAAACACAGACATCGGCTTTCAGTGCGCCGGGGAGCACAACAAGACAGGATTTTCAATCGAAAACGTGGTAGTGAGCAACTTTTAATATTATCTCCGCAATCAGTGGTCCTAAACATAACTGTAGAAGAAGGAAAGTTGCGCATGGGACCAGCAAACCAATTCCGTAAATACCCAGACTAGTAGAAACGCCAATAGAACCTGCAAAGTACACATCGCTGGGAGAGGAAAGATCGTCGCGCAGAAGACGATTGATGTAGTCTGGCAAAAAAGGGGACGACACAGGGTCGATTTCTCCACAATCGGGCCAGCTCTGAGGATCTTGGCAAGTTGTTCTGGCGGCCTATGCCACAGTAGCGGTTCTGTGACTTACAAAGAAATGGAAGATGCGGGACTGGAACCGCATTCGGTGGCCGCGGGCAGACACGCAGTTGCGCGTTTGGAACTACTCGCGATGGGCGTACCTTCCGGTGACGGTCTGTGTCACATCCGCTCCGCGGGTAGCAGAGTCCCATGGGAGGGGAAATTTAAGGGCGCGATTTTGACCCTGTAAAGGCATTCGCAGTTCAGCTCTCTCCGCCTCCGTGTGTTTCTTTAGTATCGCGTTGCGCGAGATTGCAGTATGTAGTTAGAGAGAGAGAAACGGGGCCGGAGTGGAGTCACTATCATCTGGAAGGATCAGAGCCGCTAGACTGTTAATTCCCCTCTACTGATTCAGAAGGCTATGTTTGCCCACGGTAGGACCACAAGCATTTGTATTCCCCAAGCAGTAAGTCCGAATAACATCTCCACCCACTAACCCACCCCTGCAGACCCTCAGCCATCGATGGTTTGTCACCTCATCCACCGACAGCCCAGTATCTGGCGTCCTTTCTAGAGATGGAACGCTGAGTGAGAATGCTTTGGTCTTACGATTGTGTTCTTTATTTAATAGCATTTATTTGCTGCACCGGACACGTAATAACAACTTCCCTCGACTTTGCATCTATGCACTAGAAATGCCGTTAAGTAATCTCTAATCTTTGCTAAACCTTTGTTCTGTAGTCGGTGTTAGTTACAATACTATAGAATAGGTTAATTTCAAAATGCTGTCATTGAGAGGTGACAGCAGCTGGTTATGCTTTCAGCCCGGAGAGAATGTTAGAGGAAGACAGCTTGTCAGGCAGAGTTTTTGAAGGAGAAATAAGCAGTTGATGTTTCCTGCAAGTCCCTTTAGCAAAATACCGATGGAAGGCGGCAGAAGCCGGAATCCCCAATGAGTAGTGGGTGTTTGTGCAGGGAGCATGTGAATTTAGCAGATATTAATTCAATCGAGTACCAGACTTCAGTTCATCTTGTAAATGGCAATCATTAAATGTGAGTTAAAAGCACTGGAGGCCCAGATATGGAGAGATTATGTTTGTAAAGTAGTGACGATGAGACGTTTTACATCGGCAACAGCCGAGCCGGTCAAGTGGATCACAGTGACAATAATTTATTGAAGTAAACAACTTCATTTTAAAGATCGTAATTGCATTGAATGACCCACTGATACGTCTGATCCCAACGGCCAAAAAATATGAAGTATTTTTGTGCGGCTCTACCAAGTGGGACATATAGGAGAGGCTGCTTGTTGTGAGGAATATCACCACTATCAGTGTGTCTCCGGTGGCTCAGCAGGAACGTAAAGGATGGCGGCCGAGGCTGTATTGCGAGTGGGTACTGTGAACCTGGACGAGCAGTAGCTGGTACTCAGGCAGGACAGTCTGTCGTCGAGAAGGATGCAAGAACGAAATAAACGTTGAACAGCTTCTAGATGGGTACTGCATAGAGTTACAGGAGTATTATAGCCTGGACCTCCACCATGGGAACGACCTCAATCATCCGGCTGCGAAACTGCAGAGGACCCTGCCACTACCGGGTCTTGTCATCAGGACAAGAACTCTTTACACTTTACTGTTTACATCTGCTGAGAAATTCACTGATATTGAATTGTATTTATAACCTTACTCGTAGCAATAATTTTTTTCCGTCTGAAGTGTGTCATGTGTGTTTTGTGATGTGTTCCGTGGTCCCGAGGAAGGATGCTTCGTTTCATTATATATACGTACCACCGGATCAGAATAAACGTGAACCTGAGAAGGAGAAAGTTTAAATGAGAAGTAGAAGTTAAATATATCATGCACTGCCTGGCAGCTGAATGGATTGTGTTATGAAACAGAGTTAGAGATGGTGATAGAAAAGGAATATCTGAAAATATATGGACGAACACAAACTTAAATGGTTGGGATGACTGGTATTTACCTTTACCTTTGACATTATTGTATAGAAACAGAACCAGAACCCTTTTCCTGTATGGAAATCCTAAACACCAGAGAATATGGAATCAAAGTGCGAACGAGGATATTTCAAAAGAGTCTTCCAGTGCAATTGCTTTCACACCGAGAGTGATGGATTCCAGAAACGCGTTACCGGGATAACCGGCGCGGGTACTTTGTAACTGCATCGATTCTGCGATGTGCAAAGAAGCAGACATGTGAATTGTGCAATATCCATTGTATGCCGGCAAAAAGGGTTATTTTAAAATGCTGGGATAACATTTCAGATCTTGCTGGTGTGTGCATTTTGAGGATGTTTCTCGAAGGATTTACCACGATGTAAGCAAATCGGGGATTTGGGAAGCAACATGCCAGAATAAGGTTAATCCGGAATCACTGGCCTGCTGCACACAGTGTGTGGGGTGAGGTTAAATCCAATCATAAAATATTTATTGAATGGACTAGACACTTAGAAGCTTTGATGTGCAGTAGGAACTTTGGCTCGAGCTCGGTGTCCTTCTAAACGTAACAATGCATGTCGAGATATTGGTAAAGAAGGCGTACGCATCATTCCATTAACTGGTCGTGTTTTTAGTGATGAGATCAGGAAGTCATGCGACAACTGCATGAATGATTGAACGTCGACATCTCCAACTCCCAGTTCATTTAACCCCTCTACTCTAGCCTCTTTAATTCTCCACTCTTCCCTCCCTTACTGCCTCTCTCTATTCTGATTCCTTCTTCTGCTATTAGTCTTACACTTAGCACCACCTAACATTGCTCTGCACCCCTCTGGTATTACCTCACATTAACTACCACGTTCCACCTTGTACACCTTCCCCTTCGCCCAACTTCTTACTCTGTTTTCTTTGCCCTTCCTTTCCAGTTTCTATGAAGGAATCAGTCCTTCCAGGATTTTATATCCGTTGCTGCGGATGTGTAGCATCTGCAGAATCTCTAGACTGCATCAATAATTGTTTTGTCATTTGCCTGTCTAAGCATCACTTCGATGGAGTATTATTCAAGCAGACACTGAACACGCAGACGCACGTGATCAGTTTAAAATAGCGTTATTATGGCATCCATATGATGGGTTGGACGACGTCTTCCTGTACAGCACTGATCTGCTTTCATCATTTTTAATCACGTCTTTATAAAAATGATTTCAGTGCTAATTGTTTGATTCGATAACCTGGACCATACAGCCTCGTTTGCCATAGTCCTTGAGAGACAGACACAATGGTAGAACGCGCAGACCACTACTAATGATATGCATTGCGACATGGAAGCTTCACTTTTACAATGGAGCGGGAAATTGGCGGAGGGAGATGCATTTTAACAATATTTTATTTTTTCTTATTTAGATACAGCGGGGTAGCAGGAATTTGCAGAAGAACGTTCTCATCTTGGAATGTGAATGCATTTGGAAGAAACCCACGCCGTCACCGATAGGATGTACCCAATTCACTGAGACGGCTGCGGGAACTGAAACCGCTATCAACTGCGGTCAACCTGTTGGGCAGCGCCACTTTCTTACTCTTCATTCCGAATAGTTTCTCTCACAATGCGAGTGAATGGAAATTTCACTACCTACCGTATCTGCTCCCGGAACTTCCTCTGGGTCAAGGCGTAAAGACCCATGTTTGTGCAGCAGCTCAGTAGCTGCAGCATGTAGCCCAGCTCCCGGATTGCAAGACGAGCGGACAACAAAATAAAATTTAAAAAAAATCAATCGCATCGACATTGTGTGCACAACATAAAGCATCCACAACTCGATGAAATTCGCCGACACGACTAACAGTAAAATGATCGACTTCCTACGGTTCACCATTTCCGGGTCTTTGGAACCATTTCCACTATTGCGACTCCGGAGTCTCTTCCGGGCTTTGCTCACCACTAACACGTGTCTGATGGTCAAAGCATTGAGTAACAGAATGACCACAAACGGGATCACAGGCGTCAGGACGTAGCTACTGATCTCGACTTCTGTCCAGACCACTGAGAACAGGACATCATACCTTACTGCGCAAAACCAAGGGGTGTTAACAAGCTGATACATTGCTGACAGCGAAAAGTACCAGAACATGTTTTTGAAACAGCTCAGCGCGGGGACAGTCTCGAGAACCACAGCTGCCGTTCTCTCGATGCAGTATTTATATTTGAAATTCTGGCCGTGAATAGTCAGAAAACGGTCAAAGGTGAACATGACGGTGAACCAGACGGAACAGTCGTAGGCTGTGTAAAGAAGGACGGTGTAGACATTACACCCGCGGATGTTCACCTGGAGATTAAACGCTTCCCGAAAAACAATCATAATCTGCCTTGGTAAAAGGTCCAAGATAACAACCAGGAGATCGGCTGCAGCCATGGCCATCAGGTGACTCCTTTAGAAAGACCGCACTTTCCCCGGGACAGGACCACAATTGTCAGCACGTTCACTGTTGGGATTGAAAGAACCACAAACATGTCAGTGGGTAAGGAGCACAGTCAGCAAAGTCACAGACCGGAAACATGGGAACATGTTTTTGAACCCAGACTTGTAGACTGCAGTTTTACAACATTCACGGTGTCTGCTGGGGTCGAGGATTATAGCACAGTGAAGTCGACAAAGAACTGGAAAATAACGTCATCACATCAACAAACAAAGAACTGAGAAGCAGTGTTCCCGAATTTCGGTGACGATGGATTTGGATTAGGGCTCGGAATTGGCCATTGAATTGGAATTGCTTTACAATTACCAAAGTGGTATAACAAGCTGCAGGGGAACACGCGTTTCCACACTGTGCACACAGATCAATTCATTACCTAGTGCTTTGAGTCTGTGCCGCAGGTTCAGCTGCAGCTCTCAGGCTCCTTCTGCCCGTCTCTTAAATTTATACAGTATTCCTCAAAAGGTAATCGGGAAATCGTCTATTTTAAACAACACTCCAACTTGGTAATTTCAATATCTGAAACTTTAAGAGATACAGACTCAGTTGAAACTTTGAAACACTAGTTCAGAACCTATTTATTTAACTCTGCTTTTAAGTAAAATCGTTTTTTTTCTGTTCTTTTCATGTAATTTCCGTTTGTATCTTGAAAACACATCGAATATTCACCGTCTATATGAACAGTGCTTGTAAATATTAGTATTGTTTAAAGAAGGACACAGAGACACATGTTATTGACCCGATTCGGTCAGTATATCAGAGGTTCATCACCCGAAGTTTAGTCAGTGTCTATGTTAACCAGAATATATAGTTAAATCCTTATCAATCAGACCTTTTTACCGCCGCCATGATCACTACTTTCCATTCTCTCATTCGTCGAGTTGGTGAAATTCAGTGTACCGGGAAATGCAAGCAAAGCGAGAACGGGATAGTAGATGGCTGAATTGTCTGGAGTAAATAGCAGATCTGTCTGTCTGCTGTCATCCAAACATATAAGGAGCCAGGTTGAATACACCCTTCCCTGTCGCTGAAACATTCCATGGTCGTATTTCTCGTTCCTGAGACATTTTCCGTCCCTGTTCCCAAATTCCAGTCGGTGGCAGGCGCCTCACAGGCTGCAGATCCCACCGTTCATATAAGTTCCCACTTTAATGTTCCTAACCCCCCAATTATTGTCTTGCACTGTGGAGCCGCTGCGGGCCGTGTGGGACGGAATGTTTGCTCTCGAAAACACTGTGAATCTTCATTGAAAGGAGCAATTTTAAATGGAGCTGCGAATAAGACTGGGTTGCAGGGAGACACATGCCAGAATAAGAAGTTGCGGTAGGCGATAAGGATCTCAGACTGGTCAGTGATACTTGTGGCCAAGTGAGCGGTTAGATGGTGGGTGGGGAAACTGGAGCCGGTTGAAATGAGGTTCACGAAAATGATTCAAGGTTTGAATAGCTTGTCATATGAAGAACATTTGACAGCACTGGGCCGGTATTCACATGAATTCAGAAGATTAATTGGTGACCTCATCAGATCCAATCGAATAGTGAAAGATCTTGATTGAGTGGATGGGGAGAGGATGTTTCATGTGGTGGGAGAGCTTAAGATTAAACAGCACAGCCTCAGCGTGCAGGAAGGTTCTTTTAGGACAGAGATGAGGAGTAATTTCTTTAGCCAGTGAATGGTGGATAGTGGAATTCTTTGACACAGGTAGCTGTGGAGGTCAGGTTATTTATGTATATTTAAGGTAAAGGTTGATAGATTCCTGATTGGTAGGGAAGGAAGAGAAAACGGGGTGAAGGCAGGAGACTGTGAGTGCGAAGAAAATTTGATCAACCGGGAAGAAATGGTGAAGCAGACGCGATACACCAAATAAACTATTTCGGTTCTATATTGTATGGTCTGACGGTCTTATAATGGAATGCAGGCAGCATGCAGAATAAGGCAGATGAAATTGTAGCACAGTTACAGATTGGGATGTATGACGGAATGGTCATCACTGTATCGTGGATGAGAGAAATTATCGCTGGGGACGTATGGTCCAAGGGTACACATTTTATGAAAAGGACAGACAGGCGGACAGACGGGATAGCATGGCTTTGTTGATAAGTACAATAAAATTACTGGAAATCTGTTACAATTGATAGGAAGCAGTTGAAACTTTCAGTGTAGAGGTAAAAACTAGCAAAGTTAAGAAGCCCCTGATGGGAGTTAGATAGGGACCCCAAACAATAGTGACGAGTGATTATAATATGCAGGTAGATTGGGAAAATCAGATTTGTGCTGTATCGAAAGAGCGAAAATTTGATAAATGCCCACAATATGGTGTTTTAGAAGAGCTCGTAGCTGAGACCAATGGGGGATCTGGTATTCTGCCTTGGCTGTTGTGTTGGGAAGTGGCATTCATAGAGGACTGAAGGTAAATGAAGACTTGGGGTTAGTCATCGTAACGTGATAGAAGTTGATTTAAAATTTGTGAAGAACTTAGAATTAGATGAATCAAAACTACAGTGGAATAAACAGAATTACAAAGGACTAGGAGTGGTTCTAGCCAAAATTGAATGGAAAGGAACATTGCTGGGAATTGCGGCAGAGCAGCAATGGCTTGCATTTCTGGGACTAACGCGGAAGGCGAAAGATGCATGCGTCGCAAAGGGGATTAATTATTCCAAAGGTTTCTTCAGATACCTATACCAAGTTTAAAAACAACGCTGGAGCGGTAGTAATGGGGGACAAGTAAATGGTATACGAATTGAATGTTGCATCAGTCTTTGCAGAAGACACAAGTAGTATGCCCGAAGGTCGAAAGTGTCAGCGGACATGTCAGTGAATTGAGTACATTCTTCAGGATGGAGCGAGGCATATTAAAGAAATTTATACGCCAGTTGCTCTCACATCAGTAGTTAGGAAGATATTCGAGTGATTTTAGTGTAGTTGATGGGCATGGTAAATTACGCTGTAGTCAGCATGGGTTTCTCCAGGGAAAATCTGGCCTGTAAAATTTGTTGGAATTCTTTGGAGATGTGACAATCAGGCTGGACAAAGGAGAATCTGTGGATATTTTATGTTTGGATATTCATGTTTCCTTTGACAAGATGTCACACAGAAGGCTACTTAACGAGCTAAGAGCCGATGGCTTTACAGGAAAGATTCTAGCATGGATAAAACTATGGCTGATTGACAAGAGACAATGTGTGGGAATGAATGGAGCCCTTTTGAGGTTGGCAGTCGGTGACTAACGGTGGTCCACAGAAGTCTGTGTTGGGACCATTTCACAATATATCTCAATGATATGTATGGCAGATTTGATGGCTTCAGGAAGATGTGAAGATATGTGGAGGGGCGGTTAGTTTGGAGCAAATAGAGATGCTACCAAAAGGATTAGAGCGATTAGAAGTGGGAGATGGAATACAATGTCGCGAAATGTACGGCCTTGCACTGCGGGACAAGTAAAACCAGGACGAGTTTCGACATGGAGAAACATTTCAAAAATCCGAAGTGCAGCAGGACTTGGTAAGCCTCGTCCACGATTCCCAAAATGTTAACTTCCAGGTTGAGTAGCAGTTGAGGAAGAACAATCATTTCGAAAGAAGCAGCTAATTAAAACAAAGGTGCTTTGCTGAGGCTTTGGAAATGATTTGAGAGGCTTCCTTTGTATTATTTTGAGTAGAAATCGTTAGCTTATCTGAGAAAGGATTTGCTGACATTGGAGAGGGTTTAGTTGAGTCACAAAACTGTTTCCGGAAGAAGAAGGCTTATCATCTGACGGGTATTTCATGGTCCTGGGGCTCTAGTCACAGGAACTCAGAAGAAAGAGAGGATGACCTGATTTATACTTACAAAATTCTCAAAGGCCTTGATAGAGTGGAGGGATAGAGGAGGCTTTCTATGGCGGCGTACTCAAAGACAAAATGGTGCAGACGAATAGAGGGATATAGAAACCATATAAAGACATGATAGTGGCAGAGTGATGAAGAGTGGGAGGGGGTGGTATTACTAGTCAGGGGAAATGTTACAGCAACGCTCAGGCAGGACAGATTAGATGTCTTGTCCACACAAAGCCATATAGATGGAGCTGAGAGACAAGAAAGGTATGACCACATTAATGGGGTTGCAGTATAGACAGCAAGAATTGGAGGATCAAATCTGCAGAGACAGGAATAGCAGACAACTGAAGGAGACATAAAGTTGTGATTGCTGGAGATTTTAATTTTCCACATATTGATTGGGACTCCCATGCTGTTAAAGGTCTAGACTGGTTAGAGTTTGTAAAATGTGTTCAGGAAAGTTTTCTAAATCTATATATAGAACTGCCAGCTGGAGCAGATGCAATATTAGATCTCCTATTAGGAAACGAGTTAGGACAAGCGTCGGAAGTCTGTGTAGGGTTCCAGTGGTTCCTTTGGTTCCAGTCATAATAACGCCATTGGTTTCAACTTGGTCATGAATAAGGATAGATCTGGTCCTCGGGTTGAGGTAATAAACTAGCAAATGGCCACTTTGAATAAATGAGAAAGGATCTAAAAAGCGTGGATTGGGACTAGTTATTCTCTGTCCAGGACGTGATTGATAAGTGGGAGGCCTTCAAAAGAGAACATTTGAGAGTGCAGAGTTTGTATATTCCTGACAGGATTAAAGGCAATGTGAATAAGAATAAGGAACCTTGGTTTTCGAGGTATATTGAAAATCTGATAAAGAAGATATATACAAGGTATAGGTAGCAAAGAGCAAATAAGGCGCTTGAGGAGTAATACAAAATGCAAGAAAATACTTAAGAAAGAAATCATGAGGGCTAAAAGAAGACATGAGGTTGCATTGGCAATTAGGGTGAAGGGTAATCCTGAGACCTTCTACAGGCATATTAAGAGCAAAAGGAGAGTAAGTGATAAATTTGGTCCTCTTGAAGATCAGAGTTGTCGACTATATATGCAACCAAAAGAAATGGCGGAGAACTGAAATGAGTTTTTTGCATCTGTATTTACTAAATAAACTGGCAAGTAGTCAATGGAAATAAGGCACATATGTTTTGAGGTCATGGAAACTATGCAGATTAAAGGGTAGGAGCTGCTTGTTGTCTTGAGGCAAATCAGAGTAGATAACTCCCCAGGACCTGACAGAGTATTCACTTGTCTTTGAAGGAGACTGTTGTTGAAATTGCAGGGTCCCTGGCTGGTATATTTAAAATGCCTGTATACACGAGTGAGGTGCTAGAGCATTCGAGGATAGCTCATGTTGTTCCGTTGTTTAAAAAAGGCTCTAAAAGTAATCCGGAAAATTATAGGGCGGTAAGGTTGACGTCAGTAGCAGGTAAATTATTGGAAGGAGTACTATGAGATAGGATCTATGTATAGACAGTATGTGGATAGACAGGGACTTATTAGGGAGAGTCAATATGGCTTCGTGAGTGGTAGGTCATGTTTAACCAATCTATTACAGTTTTTGGAGGAGGTCACCAGGAAAGTGGATGAAGGGAAGGCAGTGGATGTTGTCTACATGGATTTCATTAACGCCTTACACAAGGTCCCGCTTGGGAGATTAATGAAGAAGATTCAGTCGCTCGGGATAAGTTAAGATTTAATAAATCGGAGCAGACATTGGCTTCATGGGAGAAGCCAAAGAGTAGTAGTAGAGGATTGCTTCTTTGAGTGGTCTCAGACTAGTGGTGTGCCATAGGGATCAGTGTTGGGTCCATTGTTATTTATCAAATCTATCAATGATCTAGATAATAATGTGGTAAACTGCATCAGCAAATATGCTGAAGATGCCTGGATTGGAGGTGTGCTGGATAGTGAGGAAGGATTTCAAAGCTTGCAGAGTCATTTGGACCAGCTGGAAAATGGGCTGACAAATGGCAGGTAGAATTTAAATGCAGAAAAGTGTGAAGTATTGCACTTTGGAAGGACAAACCAAGGCGGAACATACAGCTTAAATGACAGGACGCTGAGGAGTGCAGCAGAACAGAGGGATCTGGGAATACAGATACATAAATCCATAAAAGAGGCGTCACTGGTAGATAGGGTCGGAAAGAGAGCTTTTAGCAGACTGGCAAGTTCCCGCATGTTGGAAAGTGATGGTGTGATTGTATAAGAATTTAGTGAGGCCAACATTGGCGTATTGTGCACAGTTTTGGTCGCCTAGCTACAGGAAGGTTATTAATATGATTCAAATGGTGCAGAGAAGGTTTACAAGGGTGTTGACTTGAGAAACTGAGTTACAGATACTAGTTGAATCGGATAGTTGTTTATTCCTTGTAGCGTAGCAGAATGAGGGGAGATTTGATAGAGTTGAATAGAGTTATGATAGGTATAGGCAGAGTGATTGCAAGCAAACATTTTCCACTGAGGCTGTGGGAGAAAACAAAAACAGAGGACATGGGATTAGGGTGAATAGGGGAACATTAAAGGGAACATTAGGGGGTGCTACTTCAAGCAGAGAGTCGTGGGAGTGTGGAATGAGCTTCCAGTTGAAGTGATGAACGCAGTATCACTTCAAACAATTAAGAAAAACTTGGACAGATACATTGATTAGAGAGTACGGAAGGATATGGTCTAGGTACAGGCCAGTGGGACTAGGATGAAGAATGGTTCGGCAAAGCCAAGAAGGGCCTAACGGCCTTTTTTTCTGTGTTGTAATGTTCTATTGTTCTGCGGTTCGATAAATTTCTTTAGCCAGAGTGTGGTGAATCTGTGGAATTCGTTGCTACGATCCGTTGTGGAGGCCAAGTCATTGGGTATATCTGAGGCAGAGGTTGATGGTTTATAGGTTAGTCTGTGCACAACAAGACACGATCGGATGCGGGATGACACAATAGTAAGTTGTCGATGGTCTTAATGGCCGACATCTGATCCTATGCCTTATGCTGCTATGGTCTTTTCAGATTATTGTGGTATTCTATTGACTCACCAACTACAACGGACATACTGTTGAACTCATCGGCAGGCAGATTTTCGAATGTTCTAAAGATAATGAGGTGGCCTTCATGGGTGACTTCACCTCCGTAATGTACAGGACCAAAAGGGGCTCAATTTGCTACCTGCGCCTAGAAATGATTTCTGATGGAAAATAGTGGCCAGCCGGCTGCATTTGGTGCCTGGCAATAAAGCAAGTGTCACATCTTTGAGTGGGAGAGTATTTCTTGGAAGTGACCACAATTCCCTAACTTTGGCCAAGGCTTTGGAGTGGGATCGAAGATAACAGCATGTGGAAGTACTTAATTGAGGAAGGACGAATTATGATGCAGGTAAGCAGGATTTTGCGATTATGAATTGGAAACAAATGTACTCAGGAAAGCGCACAACGGAAATGTGAATGTTGTTTCGGGAACACTTGCAGCGGGTTCTGTTCTGTTTTGTTTATCTCGCTCCCCCTGACAAGATTCCATTTGAGGGTGATTTTGTTTTGGCGGTTCGTTTGTCTTAGTCTGGTTTCTCTTAAAGTTGAACGTTCCCTAGTCTTGTGCATCGTTACACTTACTTTTTTCAAATTACTCTTCTTAGATTAGATATTAAGACCTTCGATATCAGACTGGTAATCTGTGCGTGGAGCCAAAAGAGATGAGGGAGATATTAGATGGAAATTCTCTGGCTAAAAGCTTCCTTCTTATCTATGTTCTAAAGGGTCAACTATTCTGAGATTGTGTCCTTTGGTCTAAAACCTCCCTACCATAGGAAACATATTTTCCATATTCGTTCTATTGTGGCTTTTCTACATTAGATATGTTTCAATTAGGTCACTGTATATTATCTGAATTACAGTGAGTGGCCCAAACCCCTTCAAGTGCTTCTCATATGATAAGCCTTTCAATCCCAGAATCATTTTAGTAAGCTAATTTCAATGTCAGCATATCCTTTCTTTGTAAGCGCCCCAAAACGGCTCACAAAACTCCGAGTGCGGCCTTCCCAGAAATGTATGCCTCACCATTAAATACTTGCTGTTAAATTCGATCCCTCACGGAATAAATGCCAACACATATTTGCCTTCTTCGCTACAGACTCACCTTGCAAACTATTCTTTTGGAAACATGCATAAGGACACCCTATTACTCGTGAACCTCAATTTTTTGATTTTACTCTCCATTTAGAAAATAATGCACGCTTTTATTTCTTCTACCAACGTGCATGTCCACACACTTCCCAAGAAAATATTCCATCTAACACACACAAAATGGACTCTCATTATCTCATACACCTCTATCCGGCCACCCCTCATCCCCCGTCTCTCGAAGGAGAAAAGGCCGAGTTCACTCAATCTATTCTCATCAGGCATTTTCCCCAATCCAGGCAACATCCTTGTAAATCTCCTCTGCACAGTTTCCATAATTTCCACATACTTCCTGTAGTGACCTGACTAGAACTGAGCACAGTACTGTACTCCAAGTGGGGTCTGACCAGGTGTGGTCCTGTAGCTACAACATTTCCTCTCGGCTGTTAGCATTACCTTTCGAGAGTATGAGTTACTGAGCATGCTCGGACTTCGGAGTCAGCAGGAAGAACAGGTGGACTCGACATATTCGACATCTGGTTCAGTGCTACAACTGTGCCCGAAACGAAACTACAGAGTACTCCCTGTGTGATCTGACGTTTGGGCATGAGGTGAAGTTGCCCATCTAACTTTGTTTTGGGACTGGCGCGGAAGACCTAACAACGAAGAATTATCTGAAGTATGTGTCTGATATGAGAAGAGAGATAGAATAGACTGATTAATTAGCTGAGTTCGAGGCGGCAAAGCAGAATCAAGGATATAAGAGGAGATACGATCAAAAGGTTAGTTCTCCCAACTCATGTTTGGATACCGGCTCTTCATAAGGAAATTAGCGCTACTTGGGAAGCATAAGTTGGCCGACCTCTGGGAAGCTACGCGCTGGGTGGTGGACAGTCAGGTGCCAAACGTACCAGTTTTCGGGGTTAAACCAGAGACTGGGAATGGGCGTGTCAAGATTATCCATCGAAATCACCTTCTGCCTCTGGGACAAGAGGTGCTGGTTGACCCAGAGCCCGACCTGGACCCTGCACCTAGTAAGAGGACACCGCGGCGTGGCGGGGTGACTGAAGGACCAACAGAAAGAGAGATTAGACAGTCACCGCACCTGACTGCGATACTGACTCGGAGAATGGAAAAATGAGGTGTAGTATCAGCAGCCTTTTGCTAACTTCCCACTGACTAAGGAAGAGAGATTCTTAACCATTCTCACGCTGAGTCCAGGTGAAATCAGGGGGGTGGTGGGTGGCTGGAGAGAAACCTGTGGACAGGCTGGGTCTCAGCGGGACACTGCGAGGGATGAAGCGAGGTTCAGCCAAGGGACAGTATCACATGACGCAACGTTCCCAGGTTTGCATCTTCCTGTTCTCATCCACAGAAAGGATCTCATTTGGGCCTTTCACTTTGAGGAGACTGTAGAATTCCGAATCATACGTTTTGAATCCATCAGTCCTTCAGATACCTGGCTGATCGCATTGCCAATCCCACTGGAGAATGTAAAGCTGGTAAACATATTAATTCTGGTAATACTATTAAAGATTCGGGATTGTTTAATGTCATTTCTAGTCAGAAGTGTAAAGGAGAATGATTGTTTTCTTTATACCAGATCTAAAGTAGCAAAATCAAAACATAATAGCATAATTGACTCAATTATGGAACATCATCAAGTGTACGACGTTCAGTACAACAAAAACAAACTTGTCGTACACACCGATTGTAAAGAAGAAAGATCGTTGCAATACTGCATTAGGGGTTTTCTGTAATACAATGACAGAGTGCAGAATACAATTCTGCAGTTATAGCGAATCTGCAGCACAGGCAAACCATAAATTGCAAAGTCAGAGCGAGGCAGTTTTTGAGGTCAGGAATCCATCATATCGTCATAGTGAAAGGCGTAATATTTTTATAACGGCGTCATTAAAACTGTCATTGAGCCTGGTGGCACGGACTGTCAAACGTTAACATCCCCTGCCAGGTTATGAAGAAAGAATGTCCTTAGTCGGCGTATGTACAGCCTGGATATTATTACCCTGATAAACGGTTTACTTTACATGTTTCCACGGCGATCCGGAAACAAACGGTTGACCGTAGACGTCTGTTGAGTGAGAGAAAGATACGTCAACCCGTGGGAGCATGACTGTGTCACTGGAGGGTTTGCAGCTCCATTTAAAATCTCTCCTTTCAATGAAATCTCACAGCGTCAGGGGGAGCAGCCCCTCCGTCACAGCAAACAGCGGCAGCTCGGCAGCTGAGGACAATATTAGTGGAGCTGCGATCAATGAAGTAGGATTTTACATTAACGGTTGGATCTGCAGCGAATAAAGCGCCAGTCACTGACTGGAATCTAGGAACATTGAGAGTGAATGGTTCAGGATCGAGAAACAGCAGCATGCAATGATCCAACGACTGGGAAGGGAGTTTTCAACGTGGCTCAGAATATGTTTTCGGATTATCCTTGGATCACAGTCGAGATTCGAATCCGGTATTTACTCCGGACAATTCAGCACATCTACTATGCTGTTCTTGCTTTAGTTGCAGTTTCAGGTCCGTTTCAGTCCAACCACTCGAGGAACGAGCAAACGAGAAGCAGTACTCTTGAGGTCTGATGAGTAGCGGTTGCTTTTCCATTGTTTCATAATGGGATAAGTTGCAAATGTTAAAATAAAATCAGAAAGAAAAAGGCAAATAGACAAGAAAATAAAAAACAAAATTGTGTCTCTTGAAACGCAGCAACCAAATCTTCATCCCGTATAGTTTTAAGTATTGAATTGCACTGTTTAGGGGTGTCGGTTTAAAAAAAGAAGTAACTGTCAATTATATTTTGAATGAGATCGTTTAAAGTTAAGAGACCGACAGAAGAAGACCTGGCATCTGGAACAGGAATTATCCTACTAAAAGAAAACTAGTCAATAAGCAATAATCCAGCTTAGCGATTCAGTTGCTGAACTGAAATGCACGATTTGCTGTCTGCAAAGATTCAGCACGTCACCGAAACCGGCCACCACCCGATTCCTACGATTGAGTCTGTCCACACCGCTCAATGATTACGTAAAACAGTCAGCAAAGACGCCACCTACCTGGACAATCTCTCCTCTCTCCTCTTCCACCAGGCGGCAGTTAGAAACGTCCGAGAATACTAATTCCAGGCACAAGGTCAGCTTCTACTCTGCTGTTTTAAGGATATTGATGTGTTGCCAAGTTTGTTAACCGAAGAATTAAACCCACAGTCCATCACTTAAATTCGGTCTGTTACGGTGTAAATGCACTTCATTTTCTCTGCAACTGTTACAACTTAAGTTCCATCTGTGATTGTGCCATCTTGTACTATCCTAATGCACTGAGTAACGAATTGATCTGTATGCACACTATGGAAGACGCACTTTTCATTGTACCTTGGTATGCATTTGGGGCAATACTAAACCAATTCCAAATCCATAACCGATTTCAAAATGAATGAAAAATCTATCTGTACCAAACATGAGACCACGTCTTCTCACTTGTGTGATGTTTGACGTGATACCGCTATTTTCCAGTTAGTTGTCAATTTTTTTTTTTAGATTAGGTTATGAATACAATCAGTCCTCGTTTATTGTCATTTAGAAATGCATGCATGCATTAAGAAATGATACAATATTCCTCCAGAGTGGTATCACAAAATTAAAAAAAGGACAAACCAAGATTCACACTGACAGAACCACATAATTACAGCATATAGTTACAGCAGTGCAAAGTAATACCGTAATTCGATAAACGCAGACCATGGACGCGGTTTCAAAAAAGTCTCAAGTCCCGATCGATTCCAATAGTCTCGATATCAGGCAGCAAAAGGGAGAAACTCTCCCTGCCATAAACATCCAGGCACTGACAGTTAATGCCTCGGAAGCACCCTACGACAGCAGACCCTGAGTCCGTCTTCCGATTAGCCCCTCTGATAGAGCCTGCCGAGCGCCATCCTCTGCCGAGCGCTTTCGACCTCGTCCCGTCCGCCGACACAAGCGAAGCCGAGGTCTCGGAGGCCTTCTCCTCCGGAGATTCCGGACCACACAGTAGCAGCGGCAGCGAAGCAGGCATTTCAGAAGTTTCTCCAGATGTTCCTCCACGCTCTCACGTCTGCCTCCATCAAATCAGGATTTAGCACAGATCCCTTCTTAACACGTAACAGATATCCAATCTCTAGAGAGGATGCGCGCGCTGCGTCGCGCCACCATCTTCTCCGTCCGCTTCTACCTTACAGGGTATATTCCTATGCCAAGGCAGACATCACCAATGCACGGAGCTATATTATTCCAGTCACTATCCAAATCGACGTTTTCACATTTCCCTGTCTTTGATTCTGCTGACTTTGTCCTGGGCCGACTGACATGCCAATGTTCCTTTCAATCCCAATAGTGCTGACGATTGTGGTCCTGCCCCGGGGAAAGTGCGGTCTTTCTAAATGCGTCACTCGTTACCTCGTTGCCATGGCAACGACGGATCTCGTGGTCGTTGTCGACATGGTACCGAGGCAGATTCCTATTGTTTATTGGGAAGCGTTTATTTTCCGGAGGAACATCCCCGTGTGTAATATCCACGCCGTCCTACTTTACACAGCCAACGTCTGTTCCGTCTGGTTCACCGTCATGTTCACCTTTGACCGAATTGTGGCTATTCGCTGCCAGAATCTGAAAGCTAAATACTGCACCGAGAGAAATGCCGCTGTGGTTCTTGGGAATGTGGCCGCGCTGAGCTGTTTCAAGAACATCTCCTGGTATTTTTTGCTCTCAGAAAAATACCAGCTTAATAACGTTCCTTGGTTTTTCGAAGGAAAATGTGCTGTCATGTTCTCAGAGGCCAGGAGCGTAGCTGAGCTCGGTAGCTACCTCCTGACGACTGTGATACCGTTTGTGGTGATTCTGCTACTCATTGTTTTGACCGTCAGATGCAAGTTAGTGGCGAGCAGAGCCCGGAAGAGACTCCGGAGTCACAATAGTGGGAATAGTACCAAAGACCCGGAAATGGAGAACCCTAGGAAATCTCTCTTTTTACTGATGGTCGTGCTGGCGAATCTCATCGTGTTGTGTATACTTTTTGTCGTGTACTCTGTGTGGATGCGATTGTTTTTTTTTCTTGGTAAAATACTACTGTTGTATTTCACGTTTCCACCTTTGACAATGTGCGAGCTGGGCTATATGCTGCAGCTACTGAGCTGTTGCACAAACCGATTCCTTACGCCTTTACCCAGAGGAACTTCCGGGAACAGATGTGGGAGGCGGTGAAATCTCCATTCATCCGCATTGTGAGACAAACTAATCGGAAATAAGAGCTAAGAAATCGGTGCCTCCCACCAAGTTGAAAAATTGGCGTAGCGGTTCGCATGTCGCTTCACAGTGCCTGGACGAGTTTTCAGTTCCCGCAGCCGTTTCTAAGAATATTGGACGCTGTATCAGTGACGGCGTGTGTTTCTTCCAGATGTTCCGGTTGCATTTACATTACATAGACGTGAAGGTTCTGGAAGAAACCCCTGCTACCCGCTGTACCGCTAAATAAGGAAAAAAAAATATTGCTAAAACGAAATCCCCTCCCCCAGTTTCCCACTCCATCGTAACAGATGTTATAAAGAACATCCATGTCGCGCAACATATTATTATCATTTGCGTGCCGCATTCTTCCATTCTGTCTGTCTCTCAAGAACTATGGCAATCGAGGCTGTCGGGTCCAGGTTATCGAATCACAGAATCCGCATTGTACTCAATTTTATAAATACGCACAGATTACTGTAGCACAGGAATAGGCTGCTCTGCCCATGATTGGGAAGCCAACCAAAGCGCTAAATTAAAGTGCTCATGTGCGTCTCTGTGTTCAACCGCTGCTTTATCTGTCGAAGTGCTGCTTAGTCCGACAAACGAACTGTGGTCCAAAAGTGGTGAAACCAATTATTTATGCAGTCAAGTGATTCTGTAGATGCGGATGCTACGGAATGGATGGAGAATGAAACCAGAGTAAGAAGGTGGGCGGTGGAAAAAGCGTACAAGCTAGAACGTGGCAGGTTAGTGCAGTAAATAGGAGAGGGGTGTGAATTAATACGTTAGGAGGTGATAAGTGGAAGACAAATAAGAGAAGAAGGAATCAGATCCGATAAGTGAATAGATCGCAAGATAATGGAAAAGGGCAGTAGGTGGAGTTAATGCACTCTCCAAGAGAGAGAGGAAGCAAGACGGGAGGAGAGTGGGGAATAAATGAAGAGGGGACAGTAGAGTGGGAAAATCAACTGGAAGTTGGAGATATCTACGTTCAATAATTCACTCAGCTGTTGCATGACTTCCTGAACTGATTACTAAAAACATAACCACTTAATGGAATGATGCGTACGTCTTCTTTATTAATATATCTACGTGCATTATTCCGTTCAGGAAGACATGGAGCTCTACCCAAAGTTTCTACTGTACAACAAAGCTTCTAAGTATCCGGTGCATTCAATAAATACTTGATGAGTGCATTTAACCTCAACCCACACACAATGTGCAGCAGGTCACTGATACCGCATTATCCTCCATCTGCCATGTTACCTCCCAGTCCCCAATTAGCATTCATCGTGCGGATGCCTTCGAGAAACTTCCTCAGCATGCTCAACACCGCCATTTACTGATTTATTCGAAAAAAACAACTCGCATGCCGGCATATAGTGGATATTACACAATTCATATGTCTATTCCGCCAACGCGTTCCGGGCAAACATCACCGTCTGTGTGAGAGCAATTACACTGTAAGAATACGTTCGAAATATCCTCCTTCTCTCTTTAATTCTATACTGTGCGATGTTTAGGATGCCACACAGGGTAAGTAGCCTGGCTTTGTTTTCTATACAATCCTGTCATAGGTAACTACAGCTGTCACCCCAACCTCCGCTTGCGTTTTGTGTCAGTCCATATATTGTCAGGCGTTTCTTTTCTGTCACCATCTATGAATGTTTGACAACGTATTTCATTAAACGTCTACGCAGCGGATGATATATTTATTTTTTTCGCGTCTTTTAACCTTTCTCCTTCTCAAGCGTTTAATTTTAGTTTCATGTTTCCAGTTTATCTTTTGATGAAGCACTTGGAACTGCATTGTCTGTGTTAAAATTCTCTGTGTTAATATCATGACTATTAAAAAAAAACGAAAATCAACAACATTTAAAAGCATACGGTTCCGGTCACAGTTTCCCCATCCGAAGCTCAGTCAGTGAGGACCATTAATTGTGTGTTAGCCGGAAATCCCCACCAATCAGACCTCTTTACCGGACTCCGTGACCACTGCTACTCGTTCTCTCGTTGCTCGAGACGCTGGAGAGCAACGTACCTGGAATTGCAACCAGTGAGCACGGGAGAGTAGATGGTCTGAATTTTCCGGACTAAAAGCATGACCCGTCTGTCTGCTGTGATCCAAGGAGCATCCGACACAATATAATGAGCCACGCAGAAGACACCCTTCCCATTCGGGGGAACATTCCACTCTCCTGTTACCCGATGCTCACCCATTCCCTTCCACTGTTCTGAGATTCTAATCGGTGACTGGGGCGTCACACGCAGATCCAACTGTTCGAGTAAAATCCTACTTTATCGTTCACAGCTCCCCTGTTATTGTTTTCCGCTGGGGAGTTCCTGTGCGCTATGACTGAGGGGCTGTTCCCGATCACACTGTGAGATTTCATCGGAAGGAGCAATTTTAAATAGAGCTGCAAATCCCCCAGTGTCTCGACTGGGCTCCGTGCGGAAAGACATTAATTACACCCACTGAGCAAACATCTATTGTTAACCCCTTTGAGTCCGGACAGCTGGAACAACAGGTGAAATGAACAAGTCAGCGGGATGAGGATGGCCGGGATGAAGATTTACCCAGTCCGGCCGATTTTCTCTTCATAATCTTGCAAGTGACACAAAAGCCTCAACGGAAGTACCACTAGTCTCACTGAGAGCTTCTGTCACGGCGTTATACGAATATTAATCCTTTTCCCAGGACGATCACGGACTTGTGACCACCCAATATGTAAGACATCTTATGAACATCGCCATCACTTTATAGACAGAGAATAAATCTACGTATATAAGTTTATTTTGTATTTATATTTATTGAGTTTTTTGTGCTGCACCAGATCTGGAGTAACAATTATTTCGTTCTCCTTTACACTTTTGTAATGGAAATCAATGAAGATAAAACAATTTTGAGCCTTGAATAATAAACTCATTTAAAAGCCAACAGAACTGAACTAAAAGCCATTTAAAAGGTAAAGAAGCTAAAAGGTATACGAAAGTACGCCAAGAATATTAAAGAGGATGTCAAACGTCTGTTCAGATACATAAAGTATAAAAGAGAGGCAAGAGTGGATATCGGACTACTGGAAAACGATGCTGCAGAGGTAGTAATGGTGGACAACGAAATGGCGGACGAACTGAATGAGTATTTTGCATAAGTGAAAGACACTAGAGAAATACCATCTGTTAGGGGGCATGTAGTGTGTGAAGGAAGGATGTCATGAAACTAAACGGTCTAAAGGTAGATAGATCACCTGGACCAGATGGTGTACAGCCCAGATTCTGAAAGAGGTGGCTGAAGAGATTGTGAAGGCATTAGTAACGTTCTTTCAAGCATCAGTAGATTCTGGAATAGTTCTGGAAGATTTCAAAATTGAAAATGCAATCCTATACTTCAAGAAGGAAGAGAGGCCGAAGAAAGGGAATTATACACCAGTTAGTCTGACCTCAGTTGCTGGGAAAATTTTGGCGTCAATTGTTAAGGATGAGGTCTCAGAGTACTTGGAGGTGCATGATAAATGAGGCCATAGTCAGTACGGTTCCCCAAAGGAAAATTTTGATTGACAAATCTTTTGAAATTCTTTGAAAAAGTAATCAGCAAGATAGACAAAAGAGCCTCGGTTGTTGTGTACTTGGATTTTCAGAAGACCTTTGATAAGGTGCCATAATGAGGTCGTTTAACCATCAAAATGTGCATGGCATTACAGGAAAAATTGTTGATTGGTAGGTGCCAAAAAGTGGGAATAAATGGCGCCTATTCTGATTGGCTGCCTGTCACTCGTGATGTTCCATAGTGGTCCGTGTTGGGACTGATTCTTTTGAAACTATATATCAATGATTTGGATGATGGAATTGATGGCTTTTTTGAAAATTTTGCAGACGTTATGAAGGTAGGTTCGGGGTAGGGAGCTGTGAGGAAGTAGTTTTGAGGAAGTAGACAGCCTCTAGAAGGACTTAGACAGATTAGGAGTACGGACATAGAAATAGCAGATGGAATGCAGTGTTGTGAAGTGTATGGTCAGGCTTTTTGATAGAAGAAATGAAAGGGTTGATTATTTTTTAAATGGAGAGCAAATACAAAAAAAGGTTCAAAGGTAATCAGGAATCCTTTTGCCGGATTCCCTGAAGGTTAATTTGCAGGGCGAGACTGTGAAGGCAAATTGAATGCTAGCATTCATTTCAAGAGGACTACAATATAAAAGCAAGGATCAAATTTTGAAATTGTATAAAACTCCAGTGCAGCCTCACTACCTGGTCCGTAGGTAAATTCCCTTGTAATTGGTGTTAATTAGGTGGGTCGCTGGGCTGGACGAAACGGGCCTGTTCCGCGCTCTATATCCAAATAATGTAAAATAAAACACGCTTTTACCGTTCTAAGCGCGACCACCACGTCTGGAGCTTATGTCAGATCCCTTAAGCACTGCGTGTGAAACACTACCCTCAAATCCTCGCTCACATCTCAATGCTATGCTTGCCAGTTTTAGGCAACCGTAACATGATCAATCCTCACTAACTATCAATCGTATCTATTATGATTTTGTTCAAAGTTTAATGTTCAAATGTCCAATTTAATGTCAGAGAAATGTATACAATATGCATACTGAAATGCTTTCTCTTCGCAAACATCAACGAAAAACAGAGAAGTGCCCCAAAGAATGAACGAAAGTTAAACGTGAGAATCCCAAAATCCCACCCGACCTAAGCGGCAGCCAGCAACGATCCCTCCCCCCTCCCACCAGCAAAAAATAAAAGCGCATCGGTACCGTCACTGAGCCCAATCGTATGCATAGCAATAGCAAAGACACAGACCCAACTTACCTCACAGGCTTTGCATTCCATGCGACATTCGACAAACCACAAGTTATCTCTCTCCCTAGCAAGGCAGAGGGAGGTGACCCCATTTTCACAGAGAGCGGGAGGCATAACAACAACCCGCTGGATTACGATGTTCAAAATCCGGTTAATTGATTTTTTCGGTCACTGGAAGATCGCAAAGACCTCGGTCCTTCAGGCCCACAGCAAAAGATTTTCCGGCATCCCGGACGACGCACCAGTCTCCTGCCTTGATGTCGACCCTCGATACGCCTGTCTCCAGAGCCCCGAGATCTTAGGCTTCCGAACACGATCGAGATTCTCAAGCCAAACCCTTGGCATGTCGAATAACGGCCAGTCGTGGACCGGCGAGTCCGGTTCCATTACCGGAAATAACAGAGTCCTGCATGTTACTCCAGGTCAGTGTCCTCAAAAGAATCCTGAAAGGGGAAACAAATATAAAAATGTGAAAATAGAGCTGTTTCAGAAGATGCAAGCAAAGGAGTCGCCGTTATGAGCCATTAACCCCCCAATCCTCTTCTGAGTAATAGACTTTTATCATGACACCTTCCAGCTTCCTTCTGCACGGGGAATACTGTTTGCAATAGACCATCTGTATCGAAATGTTAAACTCATCAAAAATACATTGCAGTTGTAATGACTAATGAGGCAAACATTGCAGATGAATGCTCAAGAACGGGGTTGGATATTGTGGACAAGTTAAATGTCAACAAAGCGATTGTATTAAATGTCTTTATAAGTACAACCCTCCAGGCAAGTTCCACCAGTTATCACGTCCCGTCAGCTGCGTTTGACCCATCTCCCTCTCTTCTCGCTGTTACCATCGGGCGGGAGGAGCCGGGAGTCATGGATACCAGGTCACCAGGGTCAGCAACAGTTGTTGTTGGAATTAGCTGTTGGCAGGAGGGTCAGGAACAATGGGTTCCTAGACCAGGTTTAATGGCCTTGGCGCTGAAATGACCCCGCGGCATGTTAACACTCTTTTGAGGACTATACAGCGAATGTTCTCTGTGTTAATTATTTATTTTGTATTAATTTGCGCGATATGTCCCCTCTTGCAAGTTGAAAGCTTATCGCTTTTGGTCTATGGTATTTTATTTTGTTCTGTGGAGGCCGGAAAAAACCCGGAATCTCAAGGATATATATGGTAATACAAAGACTCTGTTATGAGATTTACTTTCAAGTTTTTAACTTGGGACAGCAGAGAACAAACACACAAGACTTGATGAGGCATTATCACACTATGAGAAACAAGGAGCGAGATTGCTACCACCCCTCTAGAACTAAATGTTATTCTTTTAGTCTCCCGTGCCTGTTGGGGAAGTATCTGACAATGGAGTTCAGAAAATGCGGGGGATAGCAGGAGGATTAGCCAGGCAAATTACAGGAGATTTAATCTGATCTGAAGACCTGGAATAATCCACACGCAAAAGGGAAGGGCTTGCTGAGTGAAGATGTGCAGAACTGCTGGAAGGAGATTGCAACTGAGTTGCCTCATAAATAATCTGAACGAAATGGTAGGTTTCAATGAAAGAATAACCTCAACGTGTGAAGCATTGGGGATGCTAGCTATCGACCCATAGCTGCTTAATGGATTTCGTGTTATTGTTTATATAAATGTCAGAGATGGCTGATGGGCAGAAGTGCATTTGAGTCGGTGGGAGGAGTCTTTGATTCAATGACCCTATGCCCGACAGCCGGGTTTTCCCAAGTTCTGGAGAGATAAGCAGAATAATGCAGATAGTGACCACACATACATACACACACACACACACACACACACACACACACACACACACACACACACAGATCAGAGAGCACACAGACACACAAAAACGCACACACAAACACGTACTCGGAGACGCTCACACTCAGGCAAACCGACAAACGCACGTACAGACAGACACACACTCACACGGACACACAGATGTCAGATGCGTACTCACATGCGCACGCATACGTGGGAAGAAAGAGAGAGAGAGAGAGAGAGAGAGAGAGAGAGAGAACCACAATTCTTTACTGGCACAAGTTAAGCTACTGTTGGAATGTGGGACGAAAGTGGACGAGCCGGAGGAAACGCCCACGCTGACGGGGAAGAACGTGCAAAATCCTTACGGACTGCGTTGGCTTTGAATACCTCGAATTGTAACACCACGCTTCCGTGACACCCAGTACAGTTCCCTTTCTATCTGAAACGTTTGTGCATGATGCGAACCAATGCATGGGTGAAGTTAATGTTATTATAGTGACATGGTCGTGACGGGGTTGAACGCACTAAACGCAATGTTTCGCAGCATAGGACTTTCAGACCTTTTTTTAACGGAGGATACACAAGCGGGAATTTGAGGGGAATATTATTTTTATAGTACTTTTCATTTAGTTACTGCACGGTAACAGGGTATTCCCTCACAATGAGCACGTGCCGACCAATTACACGCATCTGATCAACCAACTTATTAACCCATACGCATTTGGAATGCGGGAGGAAACCTGAGAACCCCGAGGAAACCCACGCCGGCTCGGTACAGCGTACAAACTCACAGAGAGCAAAAGGTTCTGAACTCGCGTCGTTGGCGCTGCGAAGAGCTGCGCTAACCGATACGCCGGTAGGTATAGGTAGGTGTGAAGCGCGGGTTTGTAAGCTCCTCTCTCCGCTCAGTGCGTCTCACAATGCCAGTAAACGGATATGTTTACATCTGCTCACTGAACTTCCTCTGGGTCACGGCGTAAAGAGCCGTGATTGTGCCGCAGTTGAGGAGCTGCAGCATGTAACTCAGCTCCCTTGTGGTTCAGGTGGGAATAAAGCGAAAACCGACAAACGCGCTCGCACAGTGTGTACCATAAAAATATTCCACAACACGATGAAATTACCCGACACAAACTACAGTAAAGTGAGCGACTTCCGACGGTTCTGCATCTCCGGGTCTTTGGAATTATCCCTGCTGCTGTGACCCCGGAGTGTCATCCGGGCTCTGCTCACCACTAACACGTGTCTGATGGTCAAAGCATTGTGTAGCAGAATGACCACAAACGGGATCACAGGCGTGAGGACGCAGCTGCTGAACTCAACTACAGTCCAAACCACTGAGGTCACCACACCGTATCTTCCATAGCAAAACCAAGGGAGGTTATTAAGCTGGTATTTTCCTGAGAGCAAAAAATACCAGAAATGTTATTTAAAAAGGTCCAATCCCGGACATTCGTTCTGCATCATCTCGCAGGAGACACAAAAACTGAAAGCACGTACCATCAGGCTCAGGATCGGCTTCAATCACGCCGTTATCAAAATGTTCAACCCTTCACCCTGACCATTAGATGGATTCAGGATATTGCAATTTGGCTCGCTCTGACTTTGCAATTTGTTGTTCGCCTGCGCCGCATTTGTTCTGTACCTGCAGCGCTTTATTCTGCACTCTGTCATTGTACTACCTGGAACCTCAATGCACTGTGGCAATGGTTTTTTTCTGAGTTGTTTTTATATTTTTTTGCGTTTTTGCGTTTCATTGAATGTGGAGTAACAACTATTTCGTTCCCCTTTACACTTGCGAGTGGAAATGATATCAAACAATCTCGAATTTTGAATAATGAACCCATTTACCAATTGACCATTGTGCAGTGGGATAGTCCAATGGCATCATGGAACTGCCTGCATGGAGCCGTGGTGTGTGATCCGTAATTCTGCAAGCATTGAGCCGTCTCCTCAGAGTGAATGATTCAGATGAGAGCCATTTCCATGTAAGGAAGGAGGGTAACATAATCCCGGGATCTTCGCCGCATCTAAACAGACGTCACTGCATGGGCGATGAAGGAGTGGATCATTCTGTAGTCGATGAGAGACACTTTGGAGATTATGGAGGGACCAATTGCTTTATAAAAGGGATTTGGACAAAATCTGTAATAACGTGCTACATATTACATTCCGTTTTACTGACGTCCATTCACCTTAAACTGTGATAACTGCAGGGGTTCGCAGGTCAGGCAGCATCTATGAAGGTGAATAAAGAGTCGCCGTTTCGGGTCGAAACTTTTTTAAATATAGCTGCGAGTAAGACTGGCGAGAAAGACGGCGCATGGCAGAATAGAAAGTGGGGGAGGCGATAAGGAGGACAGCGTGGTCCGTGCTACTTCTGGCCACGTGAGCGGTTAGATGGTTGGGTGGGGAAGATGGATGAAGTAAAAATGTTGTAGTTGTTAGTTGGAAACAGTAAGAGCTGAGGAAAAGTAATCTGATAAAAGAGGGGTATTAACCATGGGAGACATGGAAGGGGGTATTCAGAGCAATTTCTGTAAGCTTATTGATTAGTCTCGAGGGGACAATGGTATTGAATGTCGAAATTTCCTCAATAAAGCTCATCTTAATGTCTGCAGATTTGCTGTCCAGGTGTTCCAGCTTTGAGTGCATTTCTTCTCGTAGCTGGAGACTCCAACCAGGACTTTGAAATAAACCCTGCCCAGCTATCACCAGCATGTAACCTGTAGCAGCAGATGTCCAAACATGCCAGACCACAGTTATACTGAGAAAACGAATGCCTACCGTTCCTTGGCTAGACTGAATTACTTTGCTGTTCTCCTACTGCATGCACACAGGCTGAGCAGAAAAGTCTAGGTCCAGAGGGAGGACAATTAAGAGGCGGTTGTGGGTGGCAGAGGCGCGATAACGGGCTTACTTTGAGTCAGTGGACTTGTGCATGTTCAGGTTCTCATCTAGATATCGGAACCAACGCTGTGGGCCGTGGTTGTAACGAACTTCATGAAAACTGTTGTAGATGAGTATGTCTTCACTAAATCATTCACTGTCTTCCCCAAATGGAGACTCAGGAAGTGATCCGAAATATGCTCTGGGACCGATCAGAGGCATTCAAATCTGGAAACCACGAAGGGTATGAGAGTTGCAGTCAAAAACTCTAGACTCTGGTCCTTGGGCTGTTCCTATCTCCCTCCTCATCATCTCTCACTTCGCATTTATCACAACCAATTGACCTCTCCATGATCTGTATTAAATCACCTCGTTGTCTGAATATTATCTGGGCTAATGTTTCGGGTTTGAGTACGCGGACCTGTCTTGTACTGTTCTATGTGAAATGTAATAGTAAGTCTTGTCAAATCGGGATAGAAGCGGTATTTGAGTATGGCATTTCTATTTTCTCTCGATGGGAGAGGGGTAGAAGAGACAATGCCTGGCATTCAAGCGGATTTTATTATGCTGGCTTCTGTCGTGCCAGAACGGTGTGTAGATAGAGTCTATGGAATAGGAGTGCGTTGGCCCTATACATACAGGGCGGGCGGAATTAACGTTGACGCAGGAAGGGGATCAACGTCTGAGCACGTAGGGCGGACTGGTGATGTCAGTTTACCTCAAAATCCTTAATACTACAGAAAAAAGAGGTCTGCTTTGTCGTACCTATTTTCCCGCTCTCGTCAAGCCATCGCTCTCTCTCGCAATACCCTTCGGAGCAATGGCTCCATCTCCCTCTCTTTACTTCTTGCATACTCCTGTTCCTACTCTCTTCTGCACTCATTGAACTCTCTCTCCCCTATTCGCGACTGGGTTTCTTTACCTCACAACTATTCTCCACCCTCTCTATCCTCACCTTCTCTTCTTGTCTCCGACTCTCGCTCTCTCGGTGTTCCACACTCACAGGCGTTACTGTCCTCTCTTTGGGTTTCACGTAGCCTTTGGCTTCTCTTTTGAACCCTGGTTGTGTCTTTAGAATACTTGTTCCTGTTAGAGATGTGAATATCCTGTGCGTTCCGAACAGCTTACACGCATTTCAGATATTGTTGCTCAGCCATCATCCCTGCCAGTGTTCTTTTCAAATCAACTCTGATCAACTCTCTCATGCCTCTGTCATTCCCTTTATTCCAGTGAAATTCTGACACATCTGTCTTCAGCTATTTCTTCCAAAATTCCAGGGTTTAAAAGATCATTTATCAACATGTTATGATGTCCTTTCCCGAGGGGTTCTTTTACTCTAACGTCTCTAATCAATTCTGGTAGTTTGTACAACGCACAATACAGAATAGTTGACCGTTTAGTGGGACCAACAACAAGCAGCTCTGAAAAGCCATTTTGCAGAAACCGTAGAAATTTCCCCTGCCTTATTTTCCAAATCCACCCGCAAATTTAAGTTCCTATGAATATATTTCCCTTTTAGCATTGATTTTCTATCTCCCTTTGTAATCTGTAGGCTATGTCCTCTAGACAGTCCGGGTGTCTACATACAACTGCCAAAAGTGTTTTACTACACTTGTAATTCCTTAGCTCTATCAACATCTTCCGACCCTCTGTCACCTCTTTCTAATGATTTGATTTCATTTTCTTGCCAACAGAGCAATACCGTCCACTGCCTTCCTGCCTACGCTTTCAATACAATACCTACCCTTGGACATTAATATTCCAGATATGATCCCTCAACCCTGAGTCAGTGTGGCTGAAAACGTCACACCTGTCAATCTGCAGCTGTACTGCTGGTTCACCCAGCTTATTCTGTATACTCCATGCAATCAATTACAACACCTTCGGTCCTGTCTTCAACCTTTTGATTTTATCCAGTTTTTAAGTTACACCTCACCCATTTCACTGGAATTTTGCTGTATCAACAGTCTCTGCTCCTCTACATATTATCTCTGTCTGTGAATCAGCCTTCACACCTTCTGCAAAATTAGCTGCCCTTCCTACGATAGTTCATTATAATAAAAGATACTCAGCACATTATTCACTTCATGGTCGAGCATTTGATTCCTAACTTTTTATGATGCCTTACCAACATCTGCCTCCAGAGCGTCTGCATTAACTGTTCTGGCGCTTTGCTTACCAATCCCCTGCAACTGTAGTTTAAACCGCATCGTGCGCAGTTAACAAAACTCCCTCCTTGGTAATGTGTCCCTCTCCAGTTCAGTTGTATACCGTCCCTTCCAGACAAATCCTATCATCCTTGAAAGATTCAAAACTGTTATGCGCTCCCTTCTACCTACAGCAACCCCCTAGCCACGTATTAAACTGTATAGTTTCCCTGGTCCTGCCCTCTACCATAGTTCCTAACACCCTGAACTCTGTATGCTGAACCTCGACACTCTTTCAACCCAGGCTATTCTACCTACAAGGACCACGACCTCTAACTTCTCTCTGAGAATGATGGGGGCTTGATCCGACATATCACGGACCTTGGCTCCCGGGTGGTGACATATTATCCTGGAAACTGGTCCGCGCCCATAGAACCTCGTGACCGTTCCCCTGTGTCCACAGTGTCCCTCTGCACCTCCCCTTACATGCTGAAACACAGAAGCAGATAGAGTGCGCGGCCCATTAAACCCATTAAGCCGTTCAGTAAACCACTGGTCTAATCACGGGACAAATTTGCAAAAAAACAGTTAACTTACGAGGTGGTAGGTATTTGTATGTGACTTGAAACCGGAGTACATGCGAGACAAAATCCATGCGTTCACGGGACGGATGTGCAAACCCTTCACAGAGGACGTCGGATTTGAACTTGGAACTCCAATACAAAGAGCTGTCATCTCGACGCGACTGTGGCGCCGCAGTCCTTTACCAAGCAAGACCCTTTGAGCAAAGGATCAAATATATTGGGAAATGGAGACACATACGCTGGCTTTCAGTGCGTCGGAGAGCGAAGTGTTCCACAAAAAATGAGGAAAATAGGCAATCTTATTTTCTGAGTCATAACAGGTTGATGATACTTTAGTTTTAAGAGACATGCTTACAAAAATGCCGGATACTCAGTTGAAAATGTGGTACTGAACAACATAGAGTTTCTTTGCCATGTGTGGTCCTAACCACTGCTGTAGAAGAAAGAGAGTTGGGCATGGGATCAGCAAACCAATTCCATACAAACCCAGAGCTGCAGGAATGCCAACAGAACCTCCACAGAACACAACAGTGGGAGAGGACAGATATTCACAGCGCAGAAGATTGGAGTTGTCTGGAAATAAAAGGGGACAGCACAGGTTAGATTTCTCTCCAATCGACTGAGGTCTGAGGATCCTGGCAAGTTGTGCTGGCGGACAAGAGGCACTAACGGGCCGGAAAAGAGACACTAACACCAAGAAGGATAACAGCCATCAGACAGTTAATCCCACTCCACTGGTGGAGAAGGCTACCTGTCCACACGGCAGGACCACAAGCAGTTATCTCCCCAAAGCCTTAAGTCTGAATGGCATCTCCACCCACTAACACACCCCTGCAGACCCTCAGCCACCAGTAGTTTATTACCTTATCCACTGACAGCCCAGTACCTAGCGCCCTTTCTGAAGATGGGACCCAGTGTAAGAATGCTTTGTTCTTACGATTGTGTGCTTTATTTAATAGAATTTATTTGTGCTGCACTGGAGCCGGAGTGATAAGAACTTCGTTCGACTTTACATATATGTACTATAAATGCCATGCAGCAATATTCAATATTGAATAAAGCTGTGTATTTTAGTCGTGTTAATGATCATACTGCAGAATGGGTTAATTTCAAAATGTTGTTATTGAGTGATGACAGCAGCAGGTCTTACTTTTACCCCAGACAGATTGTTAGAGGAACTCAGCGTTTCAGGCAGAATTTATGGAGGAAGAATGATCAGTTGATGTTTCGGGCAGAGACTCTATCAACTTAACGAAGGAAGGGGGCCGAAGTCGGAATACCCAATAAGTAGTGGGTGGTTGTGCTGGGAGTATTCTGTGTTAATATGAATTCGGCAGATATTAACTCGGTCGAGAACCAGACTTCAGTTCATATTTTAAATGTCAAGCATTAACTTGAAGTTAAAAACACTGGCGGCCCATACATGGAGAGATAATGTTTGTGAAATAGTGACGACGATACCTTTTCATCCGCAACCGCCGAGCCGATAAAGTGGATCATAGTGAGAATAACTTACTGGTGTAAACAATGTCATTGTAACGATCGTAATTTCTATGAAACAACCGCTGATATATCTGATCACAACGGCCAAAAATATGAAGGACTTTTGTGCGACTCTACCGAGTGGGACATAGAGGAAAGACTGCTTGTTGTAATGAATATCAGCAGCGTCGGTGTGTCTCCAGTGACTCAACAGGAATGAAGGGAAGGGGAAGAGGCAGCATTGCGAGTTGGTACTGTGAGCCTGAAAAAGCAGTAGTTGGTACCGAAGCGGGACTGTTTGTCGTCGAGAAGTAGGCGAGTACGAAATAAGCGTTGAAATGGACTCAAGGTGGGCACAGGATAGAGATACAGGAGCATTATAACCTGCACTTCGAACTTGGGCAAGTACCTCAAAACTGTGAAACAGCAGAGGACCCTGCCATCACCGGGTCTCATCACTAGGACAAGAGCTATATACTGATTATTGTATACTGTTTACCTCTGCTGAGAAATTCACCGATATTGAATTATATTTATAACTTTACTCGTAGCAACATTTTTTTTCATTCGATGTTTGTCATGTGTGTTTTGTGATCCGGTGTCTGGTCCCGAGGAAGGATGCTTCGTTTGATCACATATATGTATCACCGGTTGAGAATAAAGGTGAACTTGAGAAGGAGGAATTTTAAAAACCACGTAGAAGTTACAGATATCATGCACTGCGTGGTAGCTGACTGGACTGTGTTGCGAAACAGAGTCTGAGATGGAGATTGAAAAGGAAAATCTGAAAATATATGGACGATCACAAAATCAGCGGAGTTTGGGATGACAGGTGTATTTACCTTTACTTTTGACATGATTGTATAGAAGCAGAGCCAGAAAACTTTTCCTGCGTGGCAATCCTAAACACCAGAGAATGTGGAATCAAAGTGAGATCGAGGTTATTTTAAAGGTGTCTTCCAGTGCAATTGCTTTCACACCGAGAGTGATGGATGTCAGGAACGCGTAACCGGGATAGGCTTTGCGGGTACTTTGTAACTGCAGCGATTCTGCGATGTTTAGACAGGTAGACATGTGAATTGTGTAAAATCCATTATTTGCCAGCACAAAGGGTTATTTTAAAATGTTGGGATCATAATTCAGAAATTGGCGGTGTGTCCATGTTGAGGAAGTTTCTCGAAGGATTCTGCACGATGTAAGCAAACTGCGGATTTGGGAAGCATCATACTAGATGGCGGTTAATACAGAATCAGTGGCCTGCTGCACACTGTGTGTGTGGTGAGGTTAAATGCAATCATAAAATAGCAATTGTCGGTACTGTATACTTAGAAGCTTTGATGTACTGTAGGATCTTTGACACGAGCTCAGTGTCTTTCTGAACGTAACAATGCACGTAGAGATGTTGTAAAGAGGGCGGACGTATCATTTCATTAGTTGCTGGTGCTTTTAGTGATGAGTTCAGGAAGTAATGCGGCAGCAGCGTGAATGATTGAACGTCGATATCTCCAACTTCCAGTTCATTCTCCCCCTCTACCATCTCTTACTCTTTAATTCTCCTCTCTTCCTCCACTTACTTCCTCTCTCTCCCCCACTACGCATATCCTCCGATTACTGTCCCTTCCCTTTCTCCCGTGATCCATTCACCTTTCAGATCTAATTCCATTTGCTGCCATGGGTCTTCGACTTATCACTTCCTAATATTGCTTCGCACCCCGTCTCTTGATTTCTCGATTTTAACTAGCATGTTCTAGCATGTGCACTTAATCTTTCCGCCCACCTTCTTACTCTGGTTCCTTTCCCCTTCCTTTCCAGTTTTGATGAAGGACTCCGGAAACCTCGACAGTATGTTCATTGATATGGATCCCGCTTGAGCCAATGAGTCATTCCAGGATTTTATATGCGGTGTTGCGGATGCGTAGCATCTACAGAATCTCCAGAATGCATAAACAATTGTTCTGGCCATCGTTCATTTGCTCGTCAAAGCATCACTTAGATGGGGGATTGATCAAGCAGACATGGATACGCAGGCGCACATGAGCAGCTTAAATTGGCGTTATTGTTTACATCTATAATGGACCGAACGACCTATTCCTGTGCGGCACTGATCTGTGATCATCATTTTCAATCATGTATGTGTAAAACTGATTTCAATGCGGATTCTTTGATTCGATAACCTGGACCAGAAAGTCTCGTTTGCCTTAGTTCTTGAGAGACAGACACAATGGTAGAACGGGCAGACAACTGCTAATACTACGCTCCATGACATAGAAGCTTGTCTTTTATTATGGAGCCTGGAATTGACGGAGAGAGTTTTATTTTAAAGTATTTCATTTTAATTATTTATCGATGCAGCAGGGTAGCAGGAGTTTCTACCAGCACCTTCACGTCTTTGGAACGTGAATGCATTTGGAACAAACCCACGCCGTCACCGATCGAACGTATAAAATTCATAGAGTCGGCTGCGGTGACTGAAACCTCATTCAAACGTGTTCAACTAGGTAGGCAGCGCGGATTCTTACTCTTCATTCCGAATAGTTTCTCTCACAATGCGAGTGAATGGAAATTTCACCACCTCCCGCATCTGCTGCCTGAACTTCCTCTGGGTCAAGGCGTAAAGACCCGTGTTTGTGCAGCAGCTCATTAGCTGCAGCATGTAGCCCAGATCCCAAAGGCAGAAAGGTGGGATCGAAACAAAAAAATAAATCAATCGCGTCCACACAGTGTGCACAACATAAATAATCCACAACACGATGAAATTCGCCGACACGACCAACAGTAAAATGATCGACTTCCTTCGGTTCTCAATTTCCGTGTCTTTGGAACCATTTCCACTATCGAGACTCCGGAGTCTCTTCCGGGCTCTGCTCGCCACTAACACGTGTCTGATGGTCAAACCATTGAGCAGCAGAATGACCACAAACGGGATCACAGGCGTCAGGATTAGGCTGATGAACTCAACTACTGTCCAGGCCACTGAGAACTGGACAGCATCTCTTGCTACGCAAGGCCAAGGGATGCTAGAAAGCCGATACTTTCCGGAGAGCAAAAAATACCAGAAAACGTTTTTGAAGCAGCTCAGCGCTGTCACAGTCCCCAGAACCACAACCGCCATTCTCTCAGTGCAGTATTTAGCTTTCAGATTCTGGCAGCGAATAGCCACAAATCGGTCAAAGGTGAACATGACGGTGAACCAGACGGAAAAGTCGTTGGCTGCGTAAAGTAGGGCGGCGTGGACATTACATATGGGGATGTTCCACAGGAAATTAAACGCTTCCCAATAAACAATCGGAATCTTCCTCAGTACCAGGTCGACGATAACAACCAGGAGATCGGCTGTTGCCATGGCCATCAGATAACGAGTGACACCTTTAGAAAGACCGCACTTTCCTCGGGACAGGACAATAATGGTCAGCACGTTCACTATTGGGATTGAGAGAAACACAAGCATGTCAGTGTCCAAGAAGCAAAGTCAGCAGAGTCACATACAGGAAATCTGGAAACATGTTTTTGTATCCATTGCTGTAATTTCAGCACGAACTCTCTGGATTCTCCTGCTGGTCTCTTAAATTTGAGCAATATGCCTCAAAAGATGATTGGAAAGACGTCTATCTTAAACTACACTCCAGACTGGTGAGTTCAATATCTGAAAATTTAAGAGATACAGTCTCAGTTGAAACTTTTAAACGCCAGCTCAGAAACTGTTTATTTAACCTCGCTTTTAACTAAAGTCGTTTTTCTGATCTTCAAATTTTATTTCAGTTTGTATTTTGAAAACATATTGAAACTTTTTAAATATTATTGTTTAAAGAAAAACACTGAGACAAACGTTACAGACGCCATCCCGTGAAAATGTCACAGGTTCATCACCGGAAGTTCAGTCAGTGAGGGCGATCTACTGTGTTAACCGGAACATATTACTAAATCCCCATCAATCAGACCCCTTTACCGGTCTCCGTGGCCACTGCTTGCCATTCTCTCAATGGTCCAGTCGGTGAACAGGAACTTACCGGGAAATGCAACCAACGCGAGAACGGGATAGTAGATGGGCTGTATCGTCACGAGTAAATACCAGATCCGTGTGTCTGCTGTCCTCCACGGATCTTTCGAAAAAATGTAGGGAGCCAAGCTGAAGATACCCTTCCCCGTCGCAGAAACATTCCATGTTCCAGTTTCCCGATCCTGAACCATTTTCCGTCACTGTCCCTGATTCCAGTCGATGGCCGGCACTTCGCTCGCTGCAGATCCAACCGTTCATGTAAAATCTCACTTTGTTTATCGCAGCTCCCCAGTTATTTCCTCCCACTCCTGAGCCACTGCGGTCCGTGTGTGACGGAGTGGTTGCTCTCACCAGCACTGTGAACTTCATCGAAAGTGGCAAATTCAAATAGAGCTTTGAATCCCCCAGTGACCCAATTAGGGTTCGTGCGGGGTGATGTTATTTACACGACATATTTCTACGGTTAACCCATTTGAGTCCGGAACACTGAGGGAACACGTAAAATGCATTGTTTAACGGGGTGGTGGTGTCCAGGTTGCAGCTCCACCGATCCCGCATCATCTCGCAAGAGACACAAAACACTGAAAGCACGTACCATCAGGCTCAGGAAAGGCTTTAATCACACCGCTATAAAAATATTCAACCCTTCACCCTGACGACTAGACGGACTCTTGATATCGCATTCTGCCTCGCTGTCACTTTGCAATTTGTTGTTTGCCTGCGCCGCAATTGGTCTGTTACTCAAGTCATAGTGGTAATGATTTTTCTGTGTTTATTTTTGTGTGTTTTTGCGTTGCATTGAATGCGCAGTGACAACTATTTATTTCTCCTTTATACTTGCGAATTGAAATGATAGCAGACAATTTGGAATCTTGAATAATAAACCCATTTGTCAATTGACCGTTGTGCAGTGGGATGGATCTGGGAACTGCCTGCAAGGCTAAAATAGTCGCGGCGTGTGATACGCAAGTGTACTAATTTTGAGCAGTCTCCTCAGAGAGAAAGACTCAGATGAGATTCATTCCATGAATGGGAGGAGGATGATATAATCCCGAAAACTTGGCCGCATCGAATATGACGTCACTGCGTGGTCGGTGGAGGAATGGATCATTCTGTATCAGATGAGTGTCTGTTCGTAAACAATGCCGAGCAAAATTGCCTTATGAAAGAGATTTGGACCAAATCTGTATTAAAGTCCTACATATTACATGCAGTTTTAACGCCCATCCACTCATATGAAACTGTGATAACCCACACAGAATGCTGGAGGGGTTCGGCACTTCGGACAGCATCTATAGAGGTGAATGAAGTGTCAACGTTTCTAGTCGAGACAGTTTTAAATAGCACTGCGAATAAGACTAGAATAGAAGGAGGCATATGCCAGTATAAGAAGGTGGGGAGGCGATAAAGAGTACAGCCTGGTCCGTGATATTTGTGGCCAAGTGAGAAGTCAGATGGGTGGGCGAGAAAATTTAAGACGGTTGATAGGAGGTTCACGTAATTGATCAAGGTTTGCAAAGCTTGTCATATGAAGTATGTTTGACGTCTCCGAGCCTTTATTCAGGAGAATTCAGAAGATTAAGCGGTGACCTCATTGAAACCAATCGAATAGTGAAAGGGTTTGATAGAGTAGGTGTGGAGATGATGTTTCCTCTGTTGGGAGAGTCATGGTACTTGGTGTGGACTCAGGACAAATCGAGGGATTCGGAGCAGGCGGATTCGTGAGAGCTTCCCGGGAAAATGGAGCTGACAGCAGACAGTTCATGTGGCAAGACTCGCTCCATTTGGCTATCCTCCCGGTAGACCAGTCGATGTGGGGATTGTGCTTGGTCTGCCATGGATACCCTCAAAATACCGGGCCTTGAGGTGAATGAATGAGACTGAATCGTAGCTACAGCCGAAAGGATGCGGTCCGGTCCGTGAAATCCGCATTCCAGTTCACAGTACGGTCCAGTACCTAATTCCAGGTTTTCCGGGTTTCCACAGTTTCTGTTGACGTAGGTGATTCTTGTTTGGGCTGGTTTCATAAATAGCTTCAGGATTCGGCCTCTGGCTGCTGGATTGTTCCTGTCCAAGCCCCCTGTCTGCATCCCTTCCCTTCACCTTCCTCCTGGAGCCTAGCTTTGCCTCGCCTCGCCTGTAGTCTTGCATTGCCATACCTCGCCTTGCTTCGCTTCGCCTGGAGCCTTGCCTCGCCTTGCCTCTGCCTGGAGTCTTGCCTCGCCTTGACTGTATATGGAGCCTTGCCACGCCTTGCCCGTGTCTGCAGCTTTGCCTCGCCTTGCGGGTGCCTGGAACATCGCCCTGTTTGGAGCTGTCCGTCTGTGTCCACGCCTTTGCTAGGTTGGTCCGGCCGTTTTGCCGCAACCTAGTGTTTCGCGTTCTGTGTGATGAGTCCCGGTCCTACGTCCTTTACCCAAGGAGGGGTCCCTGTTCTGTGTTCCGCGTTCTTGTCCTTCCCCGACCCAGGCTCAGCGTTCTTCGTTCTTGTACATATTCGATCAAGCCAAGGCTTTGGGTTTCGTCCAGCCTTGGTCACGTCGAAAGTCCTTTTCCTGTCCCAGCCCGTCTTTATGTTCTCGTCTTTTCATGCGCCTCGTCCAGCCTAGGAGTTCCCCGGGGCCGGGGTTCCCTTGTCCAGGAGTCTCACGTCCAGTTCTGTTGTCTCACCCTCGACCAAGGATCCGGGTTCTAGTCATGTGCATGTGCGTCGCCCAGTACAGGAGTACCATGCCCAGCCCGGTGCCGGGATACCCTCGTCAACACCCGGATTCTAGGTGCTTGTCCAGTCTCTAGCTTGGAGTCCAAGCCCAGGCTCCTAGTTCCCAGTTCCTTGTCTGGATTCCTATCGTAGTCAGATCCTGGCCCAGGTCCGGAGACCTTTTCTCGTCCGGGGCTGATGCCATGTAGAGTGACCGTTCTTTCCCAATTTCCTTGCTTCCTGTGTCTTACGTTTGGATCCACTCCCAATGCCCCACATTATGATAATCATGGTCAGGGGCAGCGTAAAGTGGATCACCGAAGCCAGCAGTTTTCCGTCCAGGCCCCGTACCTCCATGGGGGTAATTAGTGGGTTCGGGAGGTATTACATCCCGGGAGGGATTTCCACCGAAATCCACCAAAGCAGATAGGGACAGAGGGTATTTCACGGTGGCCGGGCTCTGCATTAGAGTCCGGGGGGCTGAAGCGAGTATCGTCCGGCTCTCCAGGAAACCCTTTTCACTGGTGAGCCCTTCCTTTTGGCAGCTGAGGGCAGGTATTCCGGAAATGTACTGTCTGGCCACAATAGAAACAATCCCCATCTCTCCACCTCCGAAGTCGTTCGGCCCGGGAGAGCCGGTTCAATCGCATCTGCATCGTTTTCATCCCAGGGTGGTGGGGACGGTCGGAGCAGGAGCTACAGTGGGAGCGGCTGGGGAAGGGATGCTGGCTGAAACTGATAAGGTGACCGTGGGCTACCCCGAGGAACGTGGCGACTGTTTCTTTCTCTCAGCCGCTCCTGTAGTCGATAATCTAATTTAGTGGCTAGCGAGATCAGAGAGACGAGAGAGTCCTCGTCGTCCCTCGCTGCCTGTTCACCCTTTGCGTTGTCCGGGAGATCCTGACGAACGCCCGCAGGAACATCGTTATTCCCTCGTTTGTCTGCTGCTAAGGTATGGATTTCGATGGAATACCCTTCTACGCTACGTATACCCGGACAAAGAGTCAGCAAGCGTTTGGTGGCGTTCCTTCCGCGAATAGATTGTTCGAAGACCTTCCTCATTTCAGCAACAAAGGAGGGGAAGGAGGAACAAACCTCTGGACAGTTATCCCATACCGAGTTGGCCCAGGCGAAAGCATCCCTTCGTAACAGACTCATGATGTACGCATTCTTGGATTTATCTGAAGTGTCGGTACGTGGCTGTAGCTCTAACACCAGATAGTATTGTAACAGGAAGGCCTGGCATCTTCCTAGGTTCCCAGTCTAGGGTTTGGGCAGGAAGTCATATGGCTCTCAAGGGGAGTGTGTTGCTGATCTCAGAGGCGACGCCATCCAGAGAGGTGCGGATTGGGTAGTCGGGATTCTTGGAGGGGACAGATAAAGAGAAACCGAAATTCGATCCGCCTGTTCACTGACCTTCTGAACATCCGTGTACTGCCTCCCAAGGTTTTCCATGACCGCCGCAGGTAGTTAGTCGTAGGCGTCCAGTAGGTAGCCTTGACTGGCGAAGGCCTGTTGTACGGGACCCGTGTCCGCTGGTTTCATTATGGCCACTTCGTTCTGTTGCATGGAGGAGTCTGAGGATGAACCCAAGTGCAGGACATGGGCGCGGAGACAGAGTCGGGAGGCGTTCTGGATATTGCGAGTGCGGAATCGGTATCAGGAGCGATGATAGACTTAGAAACGGAAGTCCTAAGAACTATGAAACAAGGTTACTCACTCCAGAGCCGACCAACGAACTAGCAGCTCCTTGTTGTGATTACGGGGTTTTTGTGCTGCATTTGTTGACGAAAAGCAGGTATTTCTAGTTAGCGGAACCAGGGGAATGTTTGGAAATTAAACAAGGAGATTAAGACCCGATTCCAGAGGCAAATAGCCAGCTAGGGGATTGCCAGGAAAGACCATGACAACGGACCTACCGAGGACTGCATAAAGTGCACAAAACAATGCTGGCTTTACATTAAATTATAGACACAGTAGAGCGCAGTATGTTGGTGTCAGTCCAGACTCAGGGTATTGAGAGACTGATGGCTCTGCATCAGAAACTGTTACATCGTCTGCCCGTGAAAGCCGCAATGCTGTTTGCCCGGTGTATTTTGCCAAACGGCAGGAGGGAGAAAGTTTTGTATGAGGGGTTCGTGGAGTCCTTCATAATGCTGTTTACTTTAGCGGATGCAGCGTGTAGTGTAAATGCCGAAAATATCAAGAGAATCAAAAAAAAAATCCAGATTCTCCCGCAGATATTATCTGATCACTTACGCAGACTGTTAAATGTCATTGGCCAAAATACTGTTTTAAAATACAACCACGGAAAAGAAATCATACAATTCTACAAATTGAAGCCTGTTCCAGTACTAGAGTCATATTCTTGCAAGTTATATGTACAACAAATCCATTATTACAGAAAGGACATCCCATAATAACCGTCCGGATATAATGATACAGGATCAATGAAAATGTATAACTTCCTTAATAGATAAAGCCGCTCCAAACACACGTAACATACGGAAATCAATAAATGCAATGTTGAATTAAAATAGGAAATATAAATACGAACGAACATGAACAGGGTATACAATGAACTGCTTGGAACTGCGATCACCCCGAAGGCACTGCACTGTAGCATTAAACAATTAGGGCTTCACCAAAATATCTACGTAAAGCTTCAGAAAGATATCACAATAAACACAAAAAAGTTAACAAAACGAAGAAATGAGTGTATTGGTCCATGAAACGTACTTCGGATTACACTATGTTGAGCTAAGTAAAAATTATTGATATTATTAACAAAAGATGATGATGATCCTGATGACAACAGCAACAACGACAGCAACAAAAATAAGAACAATAATAATAATAATAATTGTAACGTTCTCCTTCGCGTGTACTAATAACGCCGAATTCAACGTCGAGATAAACCAGTCAATGAAAACCAGATCGCAGTAAGATTAACCATTTACTCTTCACTCTTCACATTAACATATAGTGAAACCTGTTGATAAAACAATACAAGATTGATACAGTATTTGTTCCTTCCTTAATATCACATTTCAATTGTAAATACTTGCAAAGGTGACTATAACTACATTACACTAAGGTGCAGTATACAGGGAGAGTTTACCTGCTCCATTGACTACTTTAAATACACTTCAATGCAAACTATCCGCAACTCTTTAACTAACGAAAGCATAAACATTATCGACCGTCGTTACTTTTAACAGGATCGGCATTAACATCTTAGTTCAATATATCGATTATCTATTAACTTACAGCGTTGCTCTCACTGTGATTTCTAATGCCTGCAAAACAACTTCTGCTCAGGTGTGCCTCGTGGTGAGCCCCCACCCTCGCGTTTATTTCAAACAGGTACTTTCCCACAAGACGCGGCGAAACCGGATGTGACGTCATCGCATGCCGATATATATTTACATGCAATGAATATGCTTTAAACACTTCTAACTCTAACTAGAAAATACTATCGAATGAATTACTAAGCGAAAATATTATAAACTAAATAACTGTCGTAAAGACAGCACACTCCCCGCTTGACCTTCGTAAGGTCACAATGAGCAGAGTACAAAACTTAGTCTCTTAATCAGTCATTGGATAGAAGTAGAATAACTTCTGTAACTGGCCCTTGGTAAATCTTCACATCGCCTTGGTCGGTAGTCTTCAATTCGATCTTCCTGACATGTCCATCCCCGCTAGGGAATGTAGCAGTGATTCTGGCCGTTGGCCAGCTGTTGCGGGCGATTTGCTTGTCCCTGAGCAGGACTAAGTCTCCAACTTGAAGATTCCTGCGGGGTTCTGTCCACTTTTGTCTCTGTTGCAACAAAGGTAGATATTTTTGTCTCCAGCGAGACCAGAACTGATTTGCCAGAGCCTGGACTTGTCTCCATTGCTTTGTGTACAAATCCTTGTCTGAGAAGTCTCCTGGTGGAGGAGGTGCTCCTGCCTTCTGTGTAAGGAGCATTGATGGCGAAAGTATGAAGGGGTTTTCTGGGTCAGGGGACACAGGTAGGAGTGATTTGCGTTTATAATGGCTGTGACCTCTGCCATTAGGGTGCACAGTACCTCGTGGGCCAATCGGGTGCGTTGCTGCATCTCAGATTTCCTTTTCCGGGTTTTCCGTAAGGACGTGAACCATTTGACTGCCTGCTCTTTGTTATCTGGTGAGCGCTGGCGTGGTTCTCTGAAAGGCAATGGGGCAACGCCATTATTTGCTTCATCTCTGAGGACCTTGGTGTCCATCATTTTTAAGAAGAAGACGTCTTGAGCTGATGGAGCAAGTTTGTTGTCATACTTCGTTTGAGCGAAGACTGACTGGCCCAGCGACTCGTCGCTTGCATCGCGCTTGTTAACGCCTTGTTGTGCTTCCTTGATATACATGGAACTTGTGCAGGGTTGAAAAATCGAATGTCGGCCACTCTCTAGCACATTGGTCTTGAGCGTGTCAACCGTCGGTTTGTGTACGTCACCGAGACACACCTCTCCTATCACCACCCAGCCCAGATCCAGACGTTGCGCGAAGGGGGCGTCGAGCGGTCCATTGACCTGCTGCCTAACCATGTGTACCTGGATAACATCTCTTCCTAATAGCAGGAGTATTTCCGCTTTTGGATCCAGTTCTGGGATGTGTCTGGCGATGTGGTGGAGACGTGGCTGGTGTAGCGCCGCACTTGGTGTCGGGATCTCAGTGCGGTTATTCATGATTCCATCGCACTCTAAGAGCGGAGGGAGACAGATGACGACTTTACCATCCAGGGACTCGATCTGGATGCCTTCTGCCTTCCTTACTTGGGTTTCCATGTTGCCTGAGCAAGTTTTGAGGTAGTATGGGAACCGCTCACTCTCAATGTTGAACAATTTAAAGAACTCTGGACTGACTAGTGAGCGATTGCTCTGTTCGTCCAGAATCACATTGGCTTTGATGTCCTTGTCTTTGGCTCCTTTAGGGTACACCTTAGTGAGGCAGATCTTAGAACAAGAACGGCTTGACTGAGCTTGACCGCAAACTTCTGTACAGTTCGAGCTGACAATTGTTGTCCTGGAGTGAGCCTCTCCCTCCCCGCCGTCCTGTTGTGGGGGTGAAGGAGCGTTGTCGGTTTGCGGTGGACAATCCTTGCTATGGTCGTTGTTAGTTGTAAGGGCTTCAGTCTTGAGCACTGAGGCGGGTATATCAATGTTGAAAACATTCGAAGAGGATCTACTTGGCTTGGTGTAAATCGTACTGCTTCCTGGACCCACGAGGCTAGGGTCGTTTCGCTTCTTCGCCTCCCTGCACACAAACCTAGTGAGGAGCTCAAAGGGAGGAAATCGATCATCGTGTTTTCCTTGTAATCTAAAGCAACGGACAGCCACCTGTCCTGCAGCCCAAAAGGAAGTTTGTTCACGACTTGTCTAATCCCGAATGGAGTATCTAGGTATACTAGACCAGCTGAGTAGCCATCTTCTTTGGCGCCTTGGATCTCCATGTGTAAATCTCCGAATTCTCTTAACTTAATGTGATCTTTGGCTGACACCTTAGGAAAGTTTTCCAGACGTCGATATAGCGCCGCTTCAATAGCTTCGGGGGACCCATAGTCCTCCCGAAGTCTCTCCCACGCTTTGCTTAAGGCTAGTTCGGGTTTGTTGATGTACGTTGAACGTATGCGTCTCACCTGGTCGCGTGATTCTTTCCCCAGCCATTTCGCCATAAGGTCCAACCTTTGGGTTGCACTGAGCTGGACTCCGTCGATCGCGTTTGTGAATGTGGAGTACCATGCACGGTAATTTTCAGGTTTATCGTCAAACTGGTACAGTCCCGAAGTGACGAGATCCCGTCGTGCTAAATACTGCATCGTGGGATCGGCTGTAAGCGGCATGCGGGCTGGAGAAGTACGTTGGCGCCTATATGACTGAGAGCGCACGTTTCTCATGGAATTTGCCGTCCTGGATTCGACCTCTGCATCTCTTCGCATCAAACTTTGTAAGTTTGGTGTCGAGAAGAATCGGTTGTCAGCTCTTTCATTCTTGACTTCGTCACGGAGTCGTGAGGGTAAATTTTCTTCCTCGTGTGGATGTGATGCAATCGTGACTCTCTGAGGTTCCTCGTAGCTGGGGAAGTTATCGAATACGTATGGAGAGGGGAGACGAGCCTGCCAGTCTGTTTGAGATTGTACATAGTCGCTTGTGCGTTCCAGTCTGGTCCTTTCTAAAGTAGATCTTACTTCGGTCAGATCACGCGACCCTTCAGCTTCTTCTATGTACACTGCTTCCGCCTTGGCAGCTTCTTCTTCTCTTTCTAACTGCAGCACTTGCAACTCTGTCGATATTTTTGCCATTTCCAACTGGGTTTCGGCTTCTCTGGCGGCCGCTTCACTTTGTCTGGCGGCCCTTTCCTACTGGATTTTGGCTTCTCTGGTGGCCTGTTCCATTTTCAAAACTGCTTCTTGTCTGGCGTAGCGCAGTCGCACCTTGGCGGCTTCTGCCTTGGCTCTTGCCTGGGTGGACTTACTTGATGTCGCTCTACTGTCCTTGTCGCTGGGCGCCATCGACTTGACCCCGGATCGAGCTGGCATTGCAGCACTTGAAACACCTGATAATGCCGCTTTTTCACTGTAACGTTCTCCTTCGCGTGTACTAATAACGCCGAATTCAACGTCGAGATAAACCAGTCAATGAAAACCAGATCGCAGTAAGATTAACCATTTACTCTTCACTCTTCACATTAACATATGGTGAAAACTGTTGATAAAACAATACAAGATTGATACAGTATTTGTTCCTTCCTTAATATCACATTTCAATTGTAAATACTTGCAAAGGTGACTTTCACTACATTACACTAAGGTGCAGTATACAGGCAGAGCTTACCTGCTCCATTGACTACTTTAAATACACTTCAATGCAAACTATCCGCAACTCTTTAACTAACGAAAGCATAAACATTATCGACCGTCGTTACTTTTAACAGGATCGGCATTAACATCTTAGTTCAATATATCGATTATCTATTAACTTACAGCGTTGCTCTCACTGTGATTTCTAATGCCTGCAAAACAACTTCTGCTCAGGTGTGCCTCGTGGTGAGCCTCCACCCTCGCGTTAATTTCAAACCGGTACTTTCCCACAAGACGCGTCGAAACCGGATGTGACGTCATCGCATGCCGATATATTTTACATGCAATGAATATACTTTAAACACTTCTAACTCCAACTAGAAAATACTATCGAATGAATTACTAAGCGAAAATATTATAAACTAAATAACTGTCGTAAAGACAGCACAATAATAATAACAATAATAATAATAATCATCATCATCATCATCATCATAATCATCATCATCTTATCCAAGTTAGGGGCGGCTGAATCCAATACCTGGCTGTAGGTATAAGAAAGCAATACGTTTTCACTTCAAAAATGGTGAGATGTGTCCTGAACAATGTGATACGGCTGATGCCTCTGGATAGAAATGGCATGTTTAGAGCAAACGATGGGCAAGACACCAAGCGAATTGCTAGGAGTACACGGCGACTAGGCGGGAAGGTACTGGGAATCCCGAAATGGATACTGCCAGTATTCAGTGTAGACCATCGACACCAGACGCTTCGACTGCTGCAGGTGTTTCTCAGCAATTGCAGAATAGAGTAAAAAAAAACAAAACTAAAAACTTAAGAGCAGAAATGTTTCGCCTATGATAGTATAAATTGTATACCCCAAGCAAGAAAGTTAAGAGAAATGCTAAGGAAATGTTTAAACGTGAGAAGATTCATACAAGATACGATCACTCAAACAAAAGCGTTGTAGACAGAACAGATACACTAAAACATAAGTTTGGTACAGGTATACATGAAATGCACCAGATGAAGAAAACAGAATTATGAGTGCGGTAAAAGTGCCAAAGGTTTACACAAGAGAAAGATACTAAATTCGAGGCACCAAAATGGCACCAACACTAGCACAAAATTTACGAACAAACACAAAGAAAATGAATCTTCGTTCTCATATCTTTTCAGAACGTGATCAATAATCAGGACACAACCTGGATTAGGGAAGAAAACGGACGCACAGACCATTGAGGAAATGCAAAGCAAATACCAACCGTTACATTGGATATTGTGGTTATAAAAATCCCCACATCTGGAAGGATGGTGGTATATCTTGCCTTTACCTGCACATGTGAAAAATGAAATCTGTTGTTAAAATCATGAAAAACGTGCCCGATTTTTGGACAAAACGTAAAACATATATCATACCTGAAGGGGAAGTTATAAATGATGCATCGAAATATCGTTCGATTACTTCTTTACAAACTAGATATAAAATTGTGACATCATGCATCGCGCAGCTGATGACAACTCATTTTGGTAACCACAATATCCTTAAAGAAGAGTAGAATTGATGCCTTTAATGGTATGAAAGGATGGAATGAACAACGGACAATACATTCTAAAATTCTAAATCAACCCCGCCGGAAAAGAAGAAAACTTTATATTGACTACAAAAAAAGGGTTAACTCTATCACGCAATCATGGTTTATCGATGTTTACAGTACATTGGCGTACTACAATCATCCTATCAATTAACAGATAAAAGAGGACAGCCACAGTTATCAAGAATAATCGAGGCATCTTCCAGGGTGACTCTCTAAGCCCACTATGTTTCTGTTTCGCTTCAGATTCGTCTTTTATTTTCCGGCTCGGGCTGCTGAAACCAGAGATATGGGCAGGGCCATTGCTCAATCGCTACTTCTGGACTATTCTCGTGGTGTTTAGCATTGTGGCTTTCTGGAAATTTACATGAATGTTGCTGTGTAGCCCTAATTGTAGTGGCTTTGGGATAAGGCAAGCTATCGGGAACATGTTCCTGTTCCAGAAACTTCCAATTCTCCCTTTTAATTCAGCATTTGTCACATTAATTTCTGTATTGGAATGTGTGTTTAATATGGCTATATCTATTAGGTAAGCTGTCCTTGCTTGAGTGACCTGTATTATTAGTACCAGAAAGGTTGTGAACGCTGAAGACTTTTCTCTATATCTATATAAGCATGTGCTAAAATGCGATCAGATCTTCACATAAGTCGTAAACTTAGATATAGCGAACACAATTAAACAAAATAATGCAAAAACATAATTGTTCATTTATCTCTTGAGAAAAATATCCAAAATTACGTGAATATGTTGGACTGGTGGCTGAGGCGGGTTGGAGAAACTTTGATTTCAGTATCAGTTTTGACTGCCTTATACAGCCATATTTATTTAGGAGCGAATAAGGGTTATGTCCGCAGAGCCACTGTTCCGTTTTGGGTGTCAAATATAGGATTTCAAGGAGACTTTCAGTTTCCCCGATGGCCACATCAGCTCCTGAAAGACCGTGTGTGGAACTGGAGCTGCAGCTCGATTAGCTTGGCTTGTTAGGAGAGAAGTGATAGTTATAGAGAGGAGCGAGAGGAAGGTAATCACCCCAAGGCTACAGGAGGCAGGGAAATGGGTGACTGTCAGGAGTAGGAAGGTAGAAAGTCAGATAGTGGATAGCGCCACGGTGGCTGAACACCTCAAAGATAAGTACACCATTTTGAGTACTGTTGGAGCAATCATCCTCCGGGAAGTGACAGCGGCCATGGCTCCAGCATTGACTTTGTCCCTGTAACTCAGAAGTCTAGAGAACCGAAGAGGATGGCTCTATAGTGAGGGGGACAGATAGGTGATTCTGTTGACGCGAGAAATTTCTCACCCGTGTGCCAGCGTCCGCGATGTTTCGGAACGCCTCTACAGCCAGAAGTCTAATACATGTTGGTACCAAAGACATAGGTAGAAAAAGATAGGATTTCCAGAAAACAAAAGACAGGCAGTTAGGAAAGAAGCTGAGAAACAGGACCGCAAGAGTAGGAGTCTTGGGATTACTGACTGCGTGACGCAACAGTGAGGATATCCACAGAATAACGTATCAAATAATTTGGTACTGAAGAATTAGAGCAGGGGGTGAGAACGCAGATTTCTGGATAAGAAGGATCTTTTCCCGTGCCGGTGTGACCTATACAATCGAGTTGCATTGCACTTGAATCGGAAGGAACCAATTCTCTTGCGTCCGGTTTACTGTAGCTCTTCGGAGTATTCTTAAAGTAATACGGCAGGTGGTGGGATCCAGTATGATAGAGCTAAAGTTCAAGCAGTAGCTTGACAAGTAGATGACGGATGTAACATGAATGCTAGGAAGGACAAGCCAATGACTGGGTACCAATACGACCAGAAAAAGGGTAAAATTGTTCCAAAATGCCAAAATTGAAAAAGGGTGAAATACGAGGTACTGCAGGCGTGAATTTAAATGCGCGTAGCTTTCGAAATAATGTGGTCAAACGCGTGACGGATGCTGCCCGGCCTGCTGAGTTCTTCCAGAATTCAGTACGTATTATTTTATCCACAACATCTGCAGTTGTATTTTTGTACGTTACGCAATTACAGATTGACTGGTGTTATGCTGTCGTCATCACTGAGTGGCAGTTGAAAGTAGGTAATAGTTGAGAGCTTAACAACACATGATATACTTTGTATCGAATGGACAGGCTTACACAGTTAAAAAGAGGTGACATAGGGTAATAATTCAGCTACGATGGATGGGCGGCGATCAATAGGCAAAATAGCCTAATTCTGTTTTTTTTCTCTTCTGATCATGTGGTTATTTTCCGCTGAATTGCTTTCACATGATTGACGAAGCAGGTTTTGTATGAATGAGCAAGTCTGTTGATGTTCTTAATAAAGAGATTTATTAGGTGATTTTATATCAGTAAAGAGTACAACAATTGTTGAATATTCAATATTAAGGGTTAAAAGTGCACACAGTACGTTCCCCGTGCCACACCTAACACCACTCCCATCAAAAAGCGAGAAAAATTGCAGCAATATTTTCTAACTTACGAAGTCACTCTCATGGGAATGTTTCTTAGCTGTTAGCCAGAGGAATTGTAAAGTAAAGCGGGGTTCTTCTTTTTGTTAACTAGCAGGAATGCTAATTTACTGATAACGAGAATGGTAATCCTTTGTAAACCAAATGCGAATTAATATTCTTTCTTCTCAGTCTGTAATCTTTTGTTGACGGGCTTTTGGGCAGATCGGCGCGAGGGGGTCGAGAGAGAGGACGCAATGCTGTAAACTGGGCGAATATCGGACCACAAGGCGGGGGTCCGAGGCCGGGAGGTACTCCGAGGAGGGGGGATTAAGCTAGATGTGGTTGGTTGACCACTCGGAGGGTCCTGAGCTGCGAGTCGAGAAGTTCGGTGGGGATCGAATTGTTGCGAGAAGACTTCAGATATTGAGCTCCAACGGTTGTACACGACGTGGTTTGGACTTTGATAAGTTTGACGTTTTTTCTTTATTATTCTCTTCATATATACTGTATCGTTATTAATCACTTAGTTATAGTAACCTTTATGAATTGTACTCATTTAATCGCATATGGTGTACTGTCTGTTTTTGGGCGAGGCGGGGACATCACAGAGCATCCCCACCAGCTGATTCCCGTTTGGCGGGGCCGAAGGCTGCTCCCCCTAGACGAGAACGAGTGTGAGCGAGCCTGAGGTGACCCAGGGGGTTACATTGTGAGGTTCTCGCCCGGGTTGCTTTCTGTGGAAGCTGTGTGATCACCCTCTTTAAATTGTGTCTGCGGCTAAGAGCTGGTGTGACTTTGTGGGTGTGCGATTGCTGGTACAGACTGCGTGTGTGTTGGGTGGGGTGGCTGCTGTTGGTAGCCTGGAGGTCGTTGTTCCAGTTCCGACCAGTGCTGACGAAATGGTGGTGGGACCATGTGTTGTCCATACTGTTTGGAGAGGGAAGAGTGACAGGTTGGGATGTTTCAGCAGTGGTGGGCTCCGCCCGGTTGTTGGAATAATGTCCAGCCCTAAAGGGGCGGAGGTGTGGGCGGAGCGGACTTCTTAGTTGTTGGGTGAGTGGCAGTGCTTGGCTGAGGAAAAGCGACATGGACGGGTTGAAAGTTTGAGTAGGCGGGCTGGTGACTTTGTTAGAACTGACGGGCGCAATTACCTCGAAGTGACAGCTGCCAGTTCTGGGAAAGTGGGAAAATGAGTGTGGTGTGACTGGAAGTCAAATGCCACAGCTGGGGGGGCTTATCATATCCATGGCAGGAGATTGGTGGAAAGTTTTTAGGGTATCCCGTTTGCCTAGAGGAGCAGATAAATTGCTTGTGGTGCCAAGGGGATCTGTCAAGGGGATTAGCTGTTCCGTTGATTCGAGAGGTGTCGGGAAACTTAGAGGAGGCCCAGTGGGGGAACGGCTTGGGGAGCACGTTCCCAGCAATGTACCAACGAACTCCCGAAAGGGGCAGACCCTATTCCTGAAGGCTTAGAGGGACCAAGCGCACAGGTGTTGTTACGGATGGATGGAAGTCAAGTTAAAGCCATCCTCGGCACCGGGGCTCCGGTTAAGTTGCTGTACAGTTTGTTTTCTAACCGTTGTTGGACTTATTTACCCTTGAAGACATTGAGGACACTGGAGATTCGGGGTACCAGTGCCGGTGATTATCCAGACGACGGTTTGGGACAGTGAAAATGGAGTTCTTGGAGGCAAATGTGGAGGAGTCTGAGGTTCGTGAATCGTTAATGCTGATGTGTCCGGACCCTGTTGAGACGGGCAGCGTTTCTGTTCTAGAGAGAACCAATATCCGGCTGGTGCGCTTGGGGGCCTGCCCGGAGGAGGCCTATGAGCGCTGTTTGGAGGCATTGTCGATGCACCCAGAGTTTCGAGCTGCTTGTGCGGACGTGTGTAGCACCCTTGGGCCGATATCGAATTTAAACAAGAGCCAGTGGCGTTACGGCCTGGGGGAAGTATCTGAGGGTGAGACCCTCTTAGTGGACGCTGCGAAATACCACGAGGGAGGGGAGTTGACTGCTGAAGACACCTCGGAGAGAGAGAGGTTGCGGCGACTGGCCCCTGAAGTCGATGAAGACGTAGGCAGCGTGTGTGTGGATCATATTGCGCTGAAGAGGCGCACTGTCAGTGACCAGAATATGGCCCTGAGGGCCGAAGAGGCGATCGCTTGTCTGAGTGGTGCGAAGTGGTTTAAGGTGCTGGATCTGAGGAGTGGATGTTGCCAGATCCCGATGACTGGGGCCGACAAGGAGAAGACGGCCGTTATAAATTCCCTTGGAGTCTTCGGGTCCGAAAAGATGCCACAGGGCATATCTGGAGCCCTTGCAACCTTCCTGCTGGGCAGGTGGAAGACCATAGGGGATGTGGAGGCGTTTGGATTTTTGGTGTATGTGGATGATCTCTTGGTATTTGGACTTGCCTCAGGAGAATATGAAGTGAGGTCGTTGCAGGAGCAGCTGAGAACTACCGAGTTAAAGTGTTTTCGGGACACGTGCCAGGGCTGGCGAAGGTCGCAGCTCGTGAGTGACTGTCTCTACGGAATCAAGTTTGAAATGAAGACGGAGAGACTGGAGAAAGTGATCTGTAACCAGTCGGAAGACTTACAAGTTGGAGCGAATGAAGAAAGCTGTCTGACTGAGGGTAATAGCAAACTGAGAACCCGGAGATGGGAGTTTGCGGAGGTGAAGGAATTACAGTCAAATCTCAGAAGACAGAAGTGGAAGCTTGAAGGGAACCTGAAGATGACGATCGACAGTTCAAAAGAAGTGCAAAACCTGAAAGTTGATCTGGAAGAAGTCATGAGGAAGAAAAAGCTGGAGAGAAGTGCAGTGAATACTGAACATGGCTGAAGAGACTGCGGGAGCAGAGCAGGCCACGTCTTTCCGTTTGGAGAAGATCAAACAGCAGCCACCGATCACAGAAATGAGGAAGAATACAGATTCGATGGATGATGTGCTGGATGTGTGGTACATGCTGCTTTTTGCTGACTTTCCCTCAATTGAGGAAGAGACCTCTGGCCCTTCTCCCATTGAGTCAGGTGTAGCGGGGAGGGTTAGCTGTGTGCAGTGTGGGGCATGCGTGAGAGGTTAAGAGAAGAGTTGGTAGTGGGCCCAAGGTATCCCCAGTTGTGCCCGAGCCTGAAGGGTTTAGGTGAGGGTGCACGGAGGTCTCAGAAGGGTTAAGGACCTCCCAGATAGTTGGCCTAATTAGCGCCTGAGGAACAGGGCGTGAGGTTTATTGTGTAGGGAGGAGATGTCCCTGTTTGTGGTTGGGTTACGATGTGTTGGCAGGAAAGTTGGCGAGGTATTTAATAGTCATGAGAACATGACTTTTATTTGGTGGGGGGGAGTGTAAAGGGGGTTTCTTCTTTTTGATAACTAGCAGGAATGCTAATCTACTGATAACGAGAATGATATTCCTTTGTAAACCAAATGGGGATTAACGTTCTTTCTTCTGAGTCTGTAAGCTTTTGTTGACGGGCTTTTGGGCAGATCGGCGCGTGGGGGTCGAGAGAGAGGACGCGATGCTGTAAGCTGGGCGAGGATCGGACCCCAAGCGGGGGTCCGAGGCCGGGAGGTACTCCGAAGAAGGGGGATGAAGCTAGATGTGCTTGGTTGACCACTCGCAGGGTCCTGAGCTGCGAGTCGAGGAGTTCGGAGGGGATCGGATGGTGGCCAGAAGACTTCAGTAATTGAGCTCCAACGGTTGTGCACGAAGTGGTTTGGACTTTGATAAGTTTGGCGCCTTTTCTTTATTTTTCTCTTCATATATACTGTATCGTTATTAATCACTTAATTATGGTAACCTTTATAAATTGTACTCATTTAATCGCATATGGTGTACTGTCTGTTTTTGGGTGTGGCGGGGACATCACTCAGCATCCACACCAGCTGATTCCCGTTTGGCGGGGCCGAAGGCTGCTCCCCTTAGTCGAGAACGAGTGTGAGCGAGCCTGAGGTGACCCAGGGGGTTACTGTAATATCAGTGGTTATGTCTGTTTGCAGACTGTATCTTAAGTTAATGTATTTCTCATGATTGAATTGTAAACAACACGAGCTTATTTAATTGTCTTCCGCAGTTGAACGTCAAGTATATTAAGGACTCCTTCAGAAATCAACAAAAGTGCGATGGGTGTAAAGAACGGGTCTCGCAGACCTTCGCGGAATACGCACGCCCGTCCCAAAGGCTCGGTGTACGCATTTTACTACACAGCTCTTGCAGTGATCGTAGTTCCAGGTAAAACATTTTTTGCTGCTTTATCAACGGTGGTCTTGTCTATTATATCTCATATACCACTATGGACATTGTGCATTACATTTCTGCAAAAGTGATTGGCTGAGCAGATATTTGTATCAAACATCCAGTCTACTGGTGTACCTGATAAAGTGGCCACTAAGCGCTTTATACATTAGATACCTAAAACGAATATATGATAATCATTGCAAATACCGTACCATGCAAAAGTCTTCGACATACAGTCTATTGTGCCCCAGAGTTTTACAATTCACTGTTTATGATGTTTAATTATGTTTGAGGCCTCCGTCAATCATAAATGAGCAAGGATATTGTGTCCGAGCGGTCCAGATACACCTCCCTGAACAATACGATTTGCAGAGCAAACTGTTGCACATGTAGCAAGTTCACCCTCTGCACATGTCTGATCACCCCAAAGGATCTATAGAACAAAATGTATGCCTGTTCTATTGGCTCCAGCTCCGGATGATACCTTCGGAGTTTACTACCAAAGCTTGGCCCATGGGTAACTTAAGCCGCCAAGCAAAGGAGGTGTGAGAGCAGATATTCCCTTCTCGTGGATGGGTTGTCAGCCACAGCTGACGAACCCCATCTGTCCGAAAGGGCAGGTTTTATGGCGCCAGTGACCGCCTTTGCCACTTCTCCAGTCAGTGGGTACGGTTCCGCCGATCCGCAAACTAAGGCCAGGAGCTGGATGTTGTTGTGAGAGTTTATTCAAGGCGCACGGCATTGCGAGCATTTAATAGGTAGTGAGAGCTCCCCTAGCTATAACAAATTTCAAGAAGCTTGAGTATAAATAGGACTTATATATTAAGTCATATTAATTCATACATGGCAAGGTTGTTAAGAAAGACAAAGTAATACATAGGGGTAGGGAATATTAAGTGTAATCTGACTGGATAATCTTTATACAGTTAACTGGACGATTTCTTGACATACTTAACGTGCATGATATCTTTGACATTTGATAAAATCATTGAATTACATTTTAAAATATTGCAAACATAACGCAGCCTCTGTAACAAGTGTTAGTGAGTTCACTCTCTTTACCACGCTATATCAATAATTGATCCAGTTTTTAACTCTTTATGCACTGATGGAACCATTCTTTGTATTTAACCTATGGTCTCAGCTTGATCCAGTCAGGCCATAACCCTCTGCACTCTCTCATTAACAGGACGTTTTTCTCCGCAGAATTGACTCTCAGTGGGTGTTTGTTTTTTTGCTTGTCTGTTCTTCCGTCGACTGTTGCTTGTGGCAATCAAAGAAAATTAGCATTTACTAAGATACTCAAACAACCCTGTTTAGCACCAGCTAACGTTCCATGGTCAAAGTTACTGAGATCACATTGCTTTTCCATTCTGTGAACGGGGTGACAACAGTTTTATGCAATTGCTCCTACCACAGACCGAGGGGAGCATGGACCCAGGTGGGAACCGTTTTACCTGACTACGTCTGGATCTGTTTACCAATATTTAGCTTATCAGATGTTGTCTTTAACGAACAGGTGTATAGGTGCGCCTAATAAAATGGCCATCGAGTGCATATTTGATTACTGTGCCCCAATAAAGCCCAGAAGTTCTTTTTTTTCTGTACTCGTTTTCGATCCTAGTCATTGGGGTTTCCATATCAGGTCGAGGCAATCTCCATTGAGACAATCAAAAGTATATTATCAGTTTTTCTTTGGAGTTGACATGCCGAAATTATGCAAATTTCTCATTTCAAACTTCTGAATTTATTCAGCTGCGAGTGTGTTCTGTGATTAATCTCCATGTGTTTCTCCTACAGTTAATATAGTGGCGACTGTGATCCTGTTCCGAGGACAATCCGGCCTGACAAGATTTATTATTATTATTATTATTATTATTATTATTATTATTATTATTATTATTATTATTATTATTATTATTATTATTATTATTATTATTATTATTATTATTATTATTATTATTATTATTATTATTATTTTAAGTAACTAATAATTTAATAATATGTTTTTATTTCTATGTTACGGGGAGATATCATACCTCTCACCACCCACTGCTCCTCTCTCCAATTTCCACCGCTCTCAGTGACTGCTGGGTTTTTCCCGTCCATTTGTCCTCCGACTGATCGCCCACCTGCCACTTATCCCTGCGAATGAAAGAAATGCAACTTCTGCCTAATCACCTCTTCTCTCACCATCATTCATGTCGTCAAACTGTCCTTCCCGTTGATTTATAACTTCGCCGGTGATACTATCAATTTCTCTAACTTCTGATATACACTTACCCGCCCTTTGCTTCTTCCTTCATTTTCCAATCTAATTCCATTAATTCCAGTCTTACCTCTGCTCATTTCCTCAACTGCCTATCACTTCCCTCTGGTGCTCTTTCTCCTTTGGCCCACTCTCATCTTCTTTCAGAATCCTTCTTTCTCAGTCCTTTAGCTTTTCCACCAATCATCTCTCGCCTACTTACCTGATCGCCCTCCCCCAGTCACTCATTCTCCCCTTCATCTGAGTTGACCTATCTGCTTCTAGCTTCCAGCTCCGCATGCTTATTCTGGCTTCCTCACACTTCATATCCAGTCCTCATGAAGGGATTTGCCCTATAACATCAACTAATGATTCCTTTCCATAGATGCTGCCTGAACTATAGAGTTTCTCTCCAGAATTTTATGTGCATTGCGTAAACTTTCCAAGAACTGGAATAATCTTTGATTTCATGAACTGCCTATTGCTGTTCGAATCCAATAAAGTATCTCACGTAAGCGTTTTCGTTTGCCAGATAGTGAAACACAACGTCCACACACAAAATGTTAATTGGACAATGATCACATGACGTTTGTAGGATTCCAATTTCTGCATGGGTATTGTGCTGGTAATCAAATATCAGAAGACAGTTCTTCAGAAAGTCGCACAGTTTCTTTTATTATTGAGTTTTCTTCAACACTCGCATATATCCCATAAACTTTCATTTCATCTCTGCAGTACTTGGCATTTGTACTCTGCGAAAAATAACCCTTACTACTTCCAATAATTTTGCCTCCCCTATAACCTGCTATCAGATCTCCCAGCAGCCTCCGTCGCTTCGGAATAAATAAATAAATAAACAAGATTTCCCAATTTCTCCTCATAGCTCAAGCCGACTAATCCGAGCAGCATTCTGGTGAAATTCTTTTGAAACCACACGCATCTCATTTAAAACTTTTTTCCTCTCAGATATAATGTTCCAGTTTGACAATTACAACCTGCTTAAAAGAATCAGAGCTTTTGCACAAGCTAAGCATAGACCCGGAGAATAGATTATCTAAAAAGCGACCAAACAGGACGTTCTTTCCTGTAATAATTTTATGTACAGTTCTCTGCAAACGTCTTCGCCACGTACATGTTGCTCGGGTGCGTAATACTTCTGCACAATAGTGTTTTTGTCAATATGGAGCAGAAAGGGCGAATTTATAAACCTGATGGGAGCAAAGGCGGCTGCGATGGGCCAGAGTGGAGCACCACGGGAGGGATGAGAGACAGGTGGCAGAGCAGGAGTGCAGATGGAGGGGTCGGTGTTAGCAAGGGTTGAGACTGCTCCAGCACACAGACACCTGAAAACTTTTGTATAAGTGTGCCAACGTTTTGCACACAATCGATTGCCATTTTGTTAAGTAACTCCTGTTCATGGTCTTCTGCTGCTGTGGCCAACCAACTTCAAGGTTTGAAGTGGTGTGAGTGCAAGACTGTTGTAACGAGAAGTTACTTGAGTTACTTTTTCCCTCCTGTCAGCATGAACTAGTCTGATCAGTCTCCTTTAACCTCTCTCATTAACCTGGCATCGTCATCCAATATCTACCGATGATGGATTGTTTAGCAGCAATCGGCTTAACTCTGGGGACTATTATGAGTAAAAATCTCAGCAGCTCACCATGTTCCAAACTTTCCCTGATTCTCTCTCTCTCTCTCTCTCTCTCTCTCTCTCTCTCTCTCTCTCTCTCTCTCTCTCTCTCTCTCTCTCTCTCTCTCTCTCTCTCTCTCTCTCTCTCTCTCTCTCTCTCTCTCTCCCTCTCTCTCTCTCTTTCTGTGTGTGTTTGTGTGTGTGTGTGTCTCTCTCTCTCTCTCTCTCTCTCTCTCTCTCGTTGTGTGTGTGTGTCTCTTTCTCCATCGAAGCTCACAGTTAATTTCGCTATACTTCTGCCATCCTGTCACCTGTAAACATGCCATTCACTTGTCTGACTTCCACTCCCTACTCCTCTTCCCCCATGTCGGTTGATGAACGTCTCTACTCTCACGAAAAAGGCACTCTGAGGTGGGAGGAGCAATACCTCATATTCCGTCTGTATAGCTTAACGTTGTAATAGACGGGGTGGTAATGGGGACAAGCTCCCACTGTCTATTAAATACCCCTAATGGTATGCACCTCATTTAGCTTTGAACAGCCAAGTCCACCTCCTGGCCTTCTCACGTGACTCAGCTACTAAGCCCAGCCGAACCATCTCTACTAGCTGGAAAAGGGACAAAGGTGTGTTACTGGCATCTTAAAACCATTCGCTTAAGACAGATGGGGCTTATGGTTGAGAGATCATCTAAGGGAGGTAAAGTTCTGATCTGAAGCCTCCAATGCCTTGTGCTTATATTCACTCATTTGTTTATTGCACAACAGGTCAACAGAGGGCGCCATCTCCACGGTACTTCATTCTGCCCTGACTCACCTGGACAGCCCCAGCTCTTAATTCAGAATGCAGTTCATTGACTTCAATTCGGCATTCAATACTTCGACCACCTCCAATCTGATCGCCAAACTTCACCAGCTTGCTATCAGCTCATCCCTCTGTAATTGGACCTTGGACTTTCTGACTAACAGACCACAATAAGTTAAGTTAGACAATGTCTCGTTCAATCTCAGCCAGAATACCGCCGTGTCTCCAGGTTGTGTGGAGTGCACTCTTCTGTACTACCTTTTCCCCTATGACTGCGTTCTTGTATATTGTTCTAATTCCATAATCAAGTTCGCAGACGGCACTTCGGTTTGCCTGATTAGAAGTTATGACGAGAAGACTTACAGGGACGAGGTCCAGCACCAGGTCGTGACCGTCAACAACCTGGCCCTTAACACCCAGAAGACGATGGAGATCTTTGTGGACTTCGGGCCCGCTTGGAACCTGACTCATGTCCCCATCTATTTTAACGGAGCTGTAGTGGAGCGTGTATCAAGCTTCAAATTACCTTGGTGTCCCCATTTCCGATGATCTCACCTGGTTCCTGAACTCCTCTATCCTGATAAAAAAAAAGGCACAACAGCGCCTTTATTTCCTGCGGAGCATCAAGAAAGCGCACCTCTGTCCCAGGATACTGACGGACTTTTACCGCTGTACCATTGAGATCATACTCACCAACCGATATCAGTGCGATATGGCAATCTTCCCGTATCGGATCGCAAAGCACTCCAGCGGGTGGTGAAAACTGCCGAACAGATTATCGGCAACCAATTTCCCACCATTGGGAACATCTACCATAAACGCATCCTGGGCAGGGCGAAAAGCATTGTCAAGCATTATCGTTATCTTTTTCGGGCTTTTCCCCTCTTCCTTTACAGTCCACATTCAATGTTTGGGGCTGAAAATTCTACTGTTTCTCCTATACATGCTGATTATTCCGATGAGTTCGTCGATCATTTCCTATATGATTCGCAGGGGATTAGCAGTTTCTGAGATACACAACTCATCCCGTCTGGCACCACCCATCATTCCACAGTCAGAGTGTATTTGTTGTTCAGATCAAACATCATAATTGAGCATATTCCTGCTCCATTGTGATGTTCGACCTGAACAACAACTGATCTTCACTATGCCGGCATGGATTTGTTTTTGTGATATGTTTTTATTTAGCTAATATCACATGATCGGAGGAACAAATATTTGCATTACCGTTCAGGTAAACAATTATAAATAATAAGGCGATCACTAATTGTATGTACACAAGATCGTCCATCATTTTCATTCACATATTTATAAAACTCATTTCAATGTGGAATAATTGATTCGATAACCTGGACCAGACGGCCTCATTTGACATATTTCCGAAGAAACAGACACAGTGGTAGAACGCGCAGACAACTGCTAATGATATGCTCCGCGAACTAGAAGTTTGTCTGTTTATAATGGTGTAGGAAATTGACGGAGGGACTTTAGTTTTAACAGTATATTAATTTCCTTCTTTATCGATACAGCAGGGTAGCAGGGGTTTCCACCAGAACCTTCACGTCTTTGAAATGGGAATGCATTCTGATGCAGCCCTCGCCGTCACCAATCGAACGTACAAACGTTCATAGGGACGGCTGCGGGACTGAAATCGCTTTCAACCGCGCTCCACTAGGTGGGCATCGCCGGTTTCTTAGCTCTTCATTCCAAATAGTTTCTCTCACGATTGCGGGTGAATGGAAATTTCACCACCTCCCGCAACTGCTCCCTGAACCTCTTCCGGGTCAAGGCGTAAAATGCCGTGTTTGTGCAGCAGCTCAGTTGCTGCAGCATGTCGCCCAGCCCCACCCCCATGGTCAAAGGTAGCAACGCAGCACCAAAATAACACAAACGGTTTCACACAGTGTGCACAACAAAAAGCATCCTCAACACCATGAAATTCGCCGACACGATCAACAGTAAAATGATCGACTTTCTTCGTTTCTTCATTTCCGGGTTCTTGGATCTATCCCCACTGTTGCAACTCCGGAGTCTCCTTCGGGCTCTGCTCGCCACCAACACGTGTCTGATAGTCAAAGCATTGAGCAGCACATTGACCACAGACGGGATCACAGGCAACTGAGTGCAGCGCAGCAGAATTTGGATTACAAAACCATGGTAGGTACAGAAGGTCATAGTCTTCCGAGAGCATAGAATACCAGAAAACGTTCTTTAAACTGGTCAGCGCAGCCACAGTCCCCAGAACCACAACCACCATTCCATCGATGCAGTATTTAGCTTTCCGATTCTGGCAGCGAATAGACATAAATCTGTCTGAGGTGAACATGACGGTGAAGCAGACGGAGCCGTCGTTGGCTGTGTAAAGTTTGGCGTCGTGGACATTGCACACGGGGATGTTCATCTGGAAATTTAACGTTTCCCGATGAACAGTCGGAATCTGCATCAGGACGAGGTCTAAGAAAACAATCAGGAGATCGGCTGTATCAACCCGGGACAGGACCACAATCGTCAGCACGTTCATTATTGGCATTGAAAAAAACACAAGCATGTCAGTTGGCGAGGAGCAAAGTGACAGACAGGAAATACGATATCATGTTTTTGAACCCAGTTTTCCAGCAACGGCAGTCTCTGCTGGGGACTAGGATTATCGTTCAGTGAAGTCGACAAAGAAGTTGAAAATAACGCCATCACAACAACAAACGAACAGCCATTAATAAACATTCAGGGATATCAGGGAAGATGGATTTGGAATAGGGTTCGAAATTGATCATTGAATTGGGATTGTTTTACTGTTGCCAAAGTGGAATAACCAGGTAACACGCTGCTTCGAGGCGGTGCAATAATTTCAGTTCGAGCTCTCAGGCTTCTTCTCCCGGTCTCTTGCATTTATACCATCCCCCACAAATGGAATTTGTGAAGCCATCCATTTTAAACTACACTCCAAACTGGTAAATTCAATTATCGAAAACAGAAGGGATGTAGACTCAGGTTAAACTTTTAAACGCCAGCTCAGAACCTCCTTATTTCACGTTGTTTTAACCAAAATCATGTTGTCTGTTCGTTTGTATTTTGAAAACACTTTGAAATTTCATCGTCTTTTTGAACAGTTCTCTTTAAGTATTGTTATTATATATCGAAAACTCGGAGATAAACCTTTGACCGTTGACCAGATTCAGTAAAAATATCAGAGATTAATCATCCGAAGTTCAGTCCGGAGGACGATGGACTGTGTGAACCGGAAAATGCAATTAAAACCCCATCAATCAGACCTCTTTACCCCGTGACCAGTAATACCCATTCTGTCATTCCACGAGTCGGTGAACAGGAACGTACCGGGAAATGCAACCAAAGCGAGGACGGGATAGTAGAGGGGCTAAATTGTCCGGAGTAAATATCAAATCCGATCGTCTGCTGTTAAGTCAGGGTCATTCCGAAAAATATAGGACGCTAGGCTGAAGACACCCTTCCCCGTCGCTGGAACATTCCATGGTACTATTTCCCGTTCCTGTACCATATTCCGTCACGTTTCCCAGAGTTCAGTCGGAGACCGTGCTTCGGACGCTGCAGATACAACCGTTCACGTAAACTCCCGCATTGATAATCGCAGCTTCTAAAATTATTGTCTTCCGCTGTCGAGCCACTGCGGTCCATGTGTGACGGAGGGATTGCTCTCACTGATACTGTGAACATTCACTGAAAGGAGCAATTTTAAATAGAGCTGTGAATCCCCCAGTGACACTATCAGGCTCCGTGCGGTCTGATGTAAATTATTCAGCATTCATCTACGGTTAACCCCTTTTGAATCTGGACTGCTGTAGCAACATGTTAAAACGAATTATTTAACAGTCTGATGATTCCAGGATGTCCACCATCTTGATTGGCAGGAATTATGAACAACTGGAGAGACATGATATGAATATGTATAGTCAGCAATGCATTGCCAAACGGAGGTCGTGCCTTACGAGCCTGATTGCATATTTTGAGGATGTGACTGAACACATTGATAAAGGTGGAGCAGCAGAGGTACAGTATATGGATATCATCGAGGCCTGTGACAATATACCACATGCAAGTGTTATTGTGAAAGTAAGAAAGCACGGGATCCAAGGAAACATTGCTTTCTGGATCCAGAACTGGCTTGCCCACAGAAGACAAAGTGTGGTTGTAGATGGGTCAGAGTCTGCATGAACACCTGTCACCAGTGGTGTGCCCCAGGAATTTGTTAAAAAAACTTCGTGATTTTTTAAAAAATGAACTCAATGAGAAAGTGTAGGATTGGGTTAGTAAATTTGCTGATGACACTAAGTTTGGGGGTGTTGTGGATAGTGTGGAGGGCTATCAGATTTTACAACGGGACACAGATAAGATGCAAAATTTGCCTGAGCAGTGGCAGATGGAGTTCAATCCAGAGAAGTATGGTGTGGTTAATTTTCGTAAGTTAAATATGATGGCATGATATAGTGTTAACAGTAAGACTGTTGGCACTGCGAGGTTCCAGAGGGATCTTGATATCCGAGTCTGCAGGACACTCAAAGCTGATGCGTAGTTTGACCCTGTGGTTAAGAAAGCATACGGTACATTGGCCTTCAGCAATCGTGGGATTGAGTTTAGGAGCCGAGAGTTAATGTTGCAGCTATATAGGACTAGTTAAACCCCACTTGGAGTACTGTGCTCAGTTCTGGTCCCCTCGCTACAGGATGTATGTGTAAACCATAGAAAGAGAGCACAGGAGATTTACAAGGATATTGCCCGGATGCCGGACCTGCTTTTTCGAGAATAGGTTGAGTAAACTGTGCCTTTTCTGCTTGGAGGGCGGAGAATGAAAAATGACCTGACAGAGGTCGAAAAGATGATGAGTGGCATTGATTATGTGGATAGTCAGAGCCTTTTCCACGGCTGAAATTGCTAGAACGAGAGGGTTGAGTTTTAGTCTGCTTGGAAATTGGTACCTAGGAGATATAAGTGGTAGGCTTTTAGGCAGAGGCCGTTAAGTGCGTGGATTGCGGTGACGGCGACCGTGGTGGAGGCGGATATGATAGGGTCTTTAAGAGACTGCTGGACAGGTGCATGTGGCTCAGAAAAATAAGTATCCAGCGGTAATTTCTAAGGTAAGGACATGTTCGGCACAGCTTCGTGGGCCGAACTGCCAGAATTGTGCTGTAGGTTTGCTGTGTTTCTAATCAGGCTGCTTTACCGGACTCTCTGACATCATGCTCTCATTACTCGAGTGGCTGGACAGGAAAATACCAGGAAGAGCAACCAGACCGAGAACGGGATTGTAGTTGGGATGAATTGTCAGGAGTGAATTCCGGATACGTGTGTTTACTGCCATCCAACGCTCATTCGAAAAAATATAACGAGCCATGCTGAAGATACCTTCCGGTTCGCTGGAAAGTTTCATGGTACTATTTCTCGATCTTGATCCATTCTCTGTCAATTTTCACGGATTCCATTCGGTGACTGGCGCTTCACACGCCGCAGATCCAAACGTGAATGTAAAATCCCACTTTGTTTATTGCAACTCCCTAATTATCGCTTTCCCCTGTGGAGCTGCTGCGCTCCGTACGTGACGGATGGGATGCTGCCGATAACATTGGGAGACGTCATCGAAAGGAGCAAATTTAAATTGAGCTTTTTTTTCTGGAGTGAACGGTATAGTATACAAGATTTTTTTATGACTAAGCGTCTCGGCCCGAAACGTCGACAGTGCTTCTACCTATAGATGCTGCCTGGCCTGCTGTGTTCTTCTAGCATTTTGTGTGTGTTGTTGTTAAGATTTATTCTACCTTTTTTTTTTAACTGAACTTAGGTAAATGTGACAATTGCCCATGTGCAACTAATATCCTAAGAGGGATGAGGCTGCGCAGCATCCACGCAATGAGCTCCGTGGCTCAAATATGGTTACTTGCTCCAAGCAGGAAGGCTGATCGATAATTTTACCCACAAATTCATCCTACTGCCCCGACCTCCACCCTACTTCATCATTTCCTGTCAGTGACCTTTTGATAGCCCCTTGCGTCAGTTTATGGACATGGAAACAATCCATGAATATGAATTTATATTTATTATTATATTATTCCGTTCTTTACCGTATTGTGTTTTGTGCTGCTTTGAACACGGGGTAACAATTATTTCGTTCTCCTTTACATTTGTGAATGGAAATGATATTACACAATTTCGAATCTTGAACGATAAACCCATTTGCAAATTGACCACTATGCAGTGGGATTGAC
>NC_082729.1:23657670-23660170 GCF_030144855.1 Hypanus sabinus | reverse complement strand
ACTCACACACACACACACACAGGGATTCTATCTCTCTCTCACACACACAGGGATTCTCTCTCTCTCTCTCACACACACACAGGGATTCTCTCTCACACACACACACACAGGTATTCTCTCTCTCTCTCACACACACACACAGAGGGATTCTCTCTCTCACACACACACACACACAGGGATTCTCTCTCTCTCACACACACAGGGATTCTCTCTCTCTCTCACACACACAGAGATTCTCTCTCTCTCTTCCCCCCCCCCCCACACACACAGTGATTCTCTCTCTCTCTCTCTCGCTCTCTCACACACACAGGGATTCTCTCTCTCTCTCTCTCTCACACACACACAGGGATTCTCTCTCTCTTCCCCCCCCACACACACAGTGATTCTCTCTCTCTCTTCCCCCCCCCCCACACACACAGGGATTCTCTCTCTCTCTCACACACACACAGGGATTCTCTCTCTCTCTCACACACACACACACATAGGGGCTCACTCTCTCTCACACACACACAGGGATTCTCTCTCTCTCTCACACACACACAGGTATTCTCCATCTCTCACACACACAGGGGCTCTCACACACACAGAGGGATTGTCTCTCTCTCACACACACACAGGAATTCTCTCTCTCTCACACACACACATACACAGGGATTCTCTCTCTCACACACACACACACACACAGGGATTCACTCTCTCTCACACACACAGGATTGTCTCTCTCCCCCCCCCCCCCACACACACACACACAGGGATTCTCTCTCTCTCTCTCATACACACAGACACAGGGATTCTCTCTCTCACACACACACATACACACACACGCACAGGGGCTCTCTCTCTCTCTCACACACACACACACACACACAGGGATTCTCTCTCTCACACACACACACACACACAGGGATACTCTCTCTCTCACACACACGCATACACAGGGATTCTCTCTCTCACACACACACACAGGGATTCTCTCTCTCTCTCACACACACAGGGATTGTCTCTCTCCCCCCCCCCCACCCCCACACACACACACAGGGATTCTCTCACACACACACAGGGATTCTCTCTCTCACACACACACACAGACACACAGACACACACAGGGATTCTCTCTCTCTCACACACACACACAGGGATTCTCTCTCTCTCTCACACACACAGGGATTGTCTCTCTCCCCCCCCCAACCCCACACACACACAGGGATTCTCTCACACACACACACAGGGATTCTCTCTCTCACACACACACAGGGATTCCCTCTCTCTCTCACACACACAGGATTGTCTCTCTCCCCCCCCCCCACCCCCACACACACACAGGGATTCTCTCTCTCTCTCACACACACACAGTCACAGGGATTCTCTCTCTCACACACACACATACACACACACGCACAGGGGCTCTCCCTCTCACACACACACACACAGGGATTCTCTCTCTCTCACACACAGGGCTCTCACACACACAGAGGGATTGTCCCTCTCTCTCACACACACACAGGGATTCTCTCTCTCTCACACACACACACACAGGGATTCTCTCTCTCTCACACACACACACGGATTCCCTCTCTCTCACACACACACACAGGGATTGTCTCTCTCTCACACACACAGGGATTGTCTCTCTCTCACACACAGAGGGATTGTCTCTCTCACACACACACACAGGGATTCTCTCTCTCTCACACACACACACACACAGGGATTCTCTCTCTCTCACACACACACACACACAGGGATTCCCTCTCTCTCACACACACACACAGGGATTGTCTCTCTCTCACACACACAGGGATTGTCTCTCTCTCACACACACAGGGATTGTCTCTCTCTCACACACACACACAGGGATTCTCCATCTCTCACACACAGGGGCTCTCACACACACAGAGGGATTGTCTCTCTCACACACACACACAGGGATTCTCTCTCTCATACACACACACACACAGGGATTGTCTCTCTCTCTCACACACACACAGGGATTGTCTCTCTCTCACACACACGATTGTCTCTCTCTCACACACACACACAGGGATTGTCTCTCTCTCTCACACACACACATAGGGATTCTCTCTCTCTCTCACACACACACAGTGATTCTCTCTCTCAGACACACAGAGATTCTCTCTCACACAAACACACACACACAGGGATTCTCTCTCTCTCCCCCCCCCCCCCCTCCCACACACACAGGGATTCTCTCTCTCTCACACACACACACACAGAGGGATTTTCTCTCTCTCTCTCTCTCTCACACACACACAGACACAGGGATTCTCTCTCTCACACACACACATACACACACACGCACAGGGGCTCTCTCTCTCACACACACACACACAGGGATTCTCTCTCTCTCACACACAGGGGCTCTCACACACACAGAGGGATTGTCCCTCTCTCTCACACACACACAGGGATTCTCTCTCTCTCACACACACACACACAGGGATTCTCTCTCTCTCACACACACACACGGATTCCCTCTCTC